>NC_056627.2:260990489-261157989 GCF_002870075.4 Lactuca sativa
TATATATATATATATATATATATATATATATATCTTAATTATTGTGTGAATACTAATTACTTTTTTGTTATTTATTAACAAGTGTTTTTGATTGTATTGACCATGTTAAATTATTCTTCAAAAAAAATTTTTTAGAATGTTAATATTATTCTTAAAGAATATTAGTTGTGGTCACTGTTAATGGATATTGATCTAAAAAAGTTGAAACATAAAGAATTTTAGGTCTTGTATTCTTCAAGAATTATTGAATTCTTAAAGAATTCTTCAATTATAACAAATTAATCATGTTACAGACTTTTTTATTCAAACTATTATTTTCGATAATATATGTTGTACTATACCATATTCTTAAAAAATACAAAAACAATAATAAACAAAATTGAAATACAATAACGAAGGTAGCATTCATTCTAAAAGAATATACTCCAATTGATGGTATTAAAAAATTTAATCATGATAAATGATGAAGTTATTCTTAAAGAATTTAAATATGCAGAATATATTATATTGTATTTTTAAAGAACGCACGGATAATATTAAACTTCTCTTTTTACAAAAATTAAATGTGGTTGCAATCGGTTACAGAAATTCATTCAATACATTCCTTATTGAGAATTAATCAAAATACAAATGATGTCTTTATAATAATTATTTTTAATTTCTTATTAAAAAGAAATGTTTATGTGTGTTGTGTTCCATTGTAATTATGATATACCATATAATCTTAGCCATATACACATCTAAATCTAATGGTCCAAAACTTGTCATACACTCACACAATATATATCATTCACATTTAATCCTAACCCTATATATATATATATATATATATATATATATATATATATATATATATATATATATATATATATATATATATATATATATATATATATATATATATATATATATATATAGAGAGAGAGAGAGAGAGAGATCCACTTCCTACCTATAACTCATTTGTAATCATAGAAAATAAGGTGCTCAATATACACACTAGTGAAGTTTCTCGGGCCGTGCTAAGCATGGCCCATAAAAGCTAATACTAAGTTAAACATGCCTACTCAAAGAAATAGGCTTCATGTTTGTAAATGTATTATTTTTTACTTGGATAAATTTGGTATGATTAGGGAATATTTTATAATGGCACAATTCTCATAGATGAAAGGTTTTTCCCATTAAAGCCAAAGCTACATACCAAAAAGGAAAGTAGGTTGCCATAATAAACAAATTAATGAAAGTTTATCGTTATTTCCTACATCAAGCCCTAATGCAATAGTATCTTTAAAATGTACAGAATATGAAATTTATTATTGTGTTGTAAACGATCAGGATGAAGTATAGCAAGATCAAGAGTGCCAACTTTTTTCGTTGCTCAAGCGACTATAAAATTATTAATAATCAGATGATACTATAATTCC
The DNA here is from genome assembly GCF_002870075.4 of Lactuca sativa. Taxonomy (NCBI): domain Eukaryota; kingdom Viridiplantae; phylum Streptophyta; class Magnoliopsida; order Asterales; family Asteraceae; genus Lactuca; species Lactuca sativa. The sequence goes on from NC_056627.2 coordinate 260,991,911, forward strand.
ACATAATTTTTGAGAAATTTGTATAAAATCATGGAATATATAATTCCACATAATTTTTGAGAAATTTGTATAAAATCATGGAATATGATATGTCATAAAATAGAATGGGTGGACTTTGCCTATGAATCAATGTTCTACCTTAACCAAGTCACAAGTATAAGATTTGGTTCTATCTGACCCAGTCTTCTGCTCCACAACAATATCTGAATCGAGGTAATTTAACATATCATATAAATTCACATCTAAAGATTTTAAACATAAATTGACAAAAACTTTAGTTAACATATATATGTTTTCTAGATCTAATGACAATTATGAGTGGTGGGACACACATGCATTAATGACCAATAAATAATAAATTATGTTGTAGAAAGTACAATGAAAATGTAGTGACAATGAGTTACCTGAAACATGCACTCTAAAGCTTGTTTGACCCTCTAAAACTAACGTAATTTCTTGCGACATAGGCCTTTGTCAAGTTGTTTAAGTACTTGCAATATCTTCTTTGACAAGGAAATCATAGATAGAACAAAGGGCATGAGTACATTACCTGCCCATCTTTCTAAAACCAAAATCATGTTGAATGATGGGTAAAATTCTTTGTAATTAAGTTAAACAATTATTAGATTATATCCTTGTAGCTAAATTTTTTACTACACTTATAAATATAGAAACAAAAAAACCATGTGATGTAAACAAATAAAAGCATATAACCTTCGAATTGCATTTTGTAATACTCCATTTCACCTATACACAATGAAATAGAATCACAAAAAATCTAAATTAAATCCATCATGACTCTAAAATCAGTAATCAACCAATGAAAAGTTCCATAATAGACAATCAAAATCATGGTCATAAAACTTACACTGAAGTTCCTATCGCTAAACCTAATCTCCTATGCTAGGGGGTAGAAAATAATTGGACATGATGAAGGAGAAGAACCAACAGTTAGCATCGATAAAACTGATGTGGCTTGTCTGAAATGCAGACAATAAAACAAATCTAATTTCAATAACATAAGAGAGAAAGAGAGAGGGCACCATAGTTGGTTGAGGAGAAAAGTTAAGAGAAGGAGAAATTAAGGCTCTCCACACCAGTTAAATTCGAATTGTTGAATTCATAGCTGTCAATACAAGCTGGAAGCAGGAGGTGTCAATAGGAAAAAGCATGAGCCGACGACTTTAAGGCTAAGCACGCAGGAGGTGTCGCCAAGTGGAAGCTGTAAGCACGGGGTGGCACAAAAAACTTACAACAAGGTCGATAAATATGTACATAAAAGAAAAAAAAACATAAGCCCACTTTTGAAGTTGTTTTCCGCAGATTCACCTGCAAAATACCCGAAAATGGATCATGCAATAATCAGAAAATTACTTTACTCCATACCAAAAACAAATGCAAAGTACAATGCAATAATAATACACACAAAGACACAAATTTACACACAAAGACACAAGTCGGTGTGGTAATGAATGTTATTATTTGATACTTAATTAGCAATGGATACTAACGAACCTAATCACTATGTTTTTATCTTTTATACTTTTTAACATTGGTTTTATATATGAATCGTAAATATATAAAACGATATGTTATTCTCAGAGGTATCTCTTGCAAGGTATACAAAAAGGAGTGCTTTTTATTTATAAGAAACTGAAATGGGAAAAAAGGTTGTTGATTTAGTTAACAGTAGTACCATCAAGCCTAAAATTTGAGCCAATTTCAAGAAAAAAAAAACTTTGATCATCCTCTGTTTTCTATTTGAAGTAAGAAAAAACCATCTTTCGCATGTTTTCTAATTCAAGCCTCTATCAAGCTGAGCAAAATTCAAGACATTTCTATAAGACATGCTATCGAACAAATTGTGAACATCTTTACCAACAATGCTTCTCGAACTCAAAATTTTGGATGAATCAATAATCATATTGAAAGAAATTAACAATCAATCCAACTAATTGACATATTTGTACCGTATCAGCTTGTTAGTTTCATTAACTAACAAGTAACACAAATCCATAAAAATTCCTCTTGTTTTATGTTTTAAGTGAGATAATTTATTAAAGATATAACATTGCGTAAATAAAGTTGATTGATTTTACATCACAGATGAAGGGCAGGGCAGTGCTTTAGATAAAAGGGTTCTATTTAGTGAGCGAAAATGAAATTGCAATTAATAAGAGCACATCTACAAATCAATGTGTTCCTAAACAAGAAATTTCTTTTAGACCTTTCTACAAACATTTTATGCATAACCAATAAAGTTATATGTATGTACAAATGTCACTTGTTGCGCTCCCCCAGTGCAACAGATTGAACCACCATTACCAGTTTCAGATTATTCTTAGTCACCCCATTCAGTTTTTGTTTCCATTTTATTTTTGTTTCTAATGTTGTTTAATGGCTTACCTAATACCTACAAAATGTATATTAATGCATCTATTTCATGTGTTAGCAGGTGGAATGATTTACTCTAAAACGAGTACATAAGGATAAGGATAAAGGGAAGTACGAAGTGGCGACTGGGGGTTGCAAAACGAAGTAAGAGGTGGAATAAAACTTAAGAGCATGGAAAAGAGAAGATGAGTCGGCGTTAAAGTTTAGAGGAGGTTGAGATATCATCGGAAGGCGGCGACATGAGCGAAGCATGAGGCAGGCAAGTCGGTGAATTCGTTCTCAGGTAAACCGGAGGTGGTCAGAAAAAGGACGGTAACTCGCTTCCTATTGGACCCAAGGAAAAACTAAGCGTACCCCCAAAACCAAAGTACATGAACTGCAAAAGGATAGAATTAGATATAAGTTGAGAGAAAGAGAAAGAAAGAGAGGAAGGGCAGACCTATAATTCGTTAATACCCAATTAAATTTCCTTCATCCAGTAAACTCCAAAATCATAAGGGTTAATTAGGCATACTCGTGAAACCCCCAATCACCATCCAACAAAACACTTTATTGCAAAATTAAAAAAGCACAAATAGTGATTGGAGTAGATTTGAAAAGAGAAAATTAAAGATAAAAGAAGTCATCATCTACACTATAGCAAGAAGCGACCTACCAACCCTTTTCTTCTATGGACGACCTGTCGGGTAGCAATTAATATGCCCGAAATAGAAGAAAAAAAATCTTTTAACTTTGTATTGTGTTCCTCTTGAAACGACATTTCTTTTTCTTCTGATTTGTCAGCCAAGCAAAGTCAGATGACAGTAGTAGGGGGAATCCAAACTCGTATTTACATGTGAGTAAGCTATTTAAGGGAAAAGAGAAATGAGTCGGCTATTTGAGGCGGCAAAGAGGAGGTAGGTGAATAGTGGAGTTTTAATAGAGGGTGACTTGACAAATGGAATTAGAGGGAGTAAGGCACGTTGTATAGGTGCTTCAAATTATGTAGGTGGTGCCAAGCTGCTTTGGGGGAAACGTGACAGTCAAGAAAAAAAATTCACCTTCAAGTCACCAGAAGTAAGCAGGCACACACCTCTCATCAGGAAACAGTGTCATTTCTTGGACTGCAGGTGTGTAGTCACCCTGATGTACTATTGAGGGAAGCTTGAAGAAGACAAGCAAGCAGGTGACGAGAGGAAGCTCCTGAATGACATACATAGTGTTACCATTTAAAAAAGGATTTCGCATATAGGTAAATGATACATATATATATATATATATATATATATATATATATATATATATATATATATATATATATATATATATATATATATATATATATATATATATATGTGTGTGTGTGTGTGTGTGTGTGTGTGTGTGTTTATCCGCGCCAACCGACGAGTGAGAATAGTTTCATTCGGTAATTATTTCAATTCGGAAACATGTATAACTAAGCACCCAACTTTGACACGACGGCAATGATAATGTAAATCCCTAATATGAAAATATAATTTGCTTTGAAAAATGGTAACTTGTAACGTGGAAACTAATTTATGGTCTTTAAGTTAAGATAAAAAAAAAAGAAAAAAAAATATCCCGTCATCTTTATGGGACTGTCAATAAATTAATATACAACCAAAAAATATGAAATTATAGCTAATGAAGTACAAATATTTAAACAACATGTTGGGAAAGATATTGTGTCGATCCGACTTCAAATGAATTATTTATGACATTTTAAAATAATTCACAAATTATGTCTTTTAAACTTATGGTTCAAGATCGATTTTTACGCGGAACATGTAAAAATCCTGAAACTTGTATTGTAGCTTAGTGGGAACCGATAACCATCCATATAAACTGGTGTTGGTCCGGTCTCATTCCGGATGCTCACCCTTAGTTGTAACATAAAAAAAAATTGTGTTAAAGTATACGGTGGGTTAGGAATTCAAGCATGCTTTGTTTTGGATTAAAAATAAAAGATATAAAAATAGACACATGTTTATCAAGATACCATGGATCTTCGTTGCCAAAAAATTTAAAAAAATTTACTTAATTATAATTTACACACAATTTTTATACATTTATGTGTTTATTATAGTACTTTACTTTCACTTTTTTAACAATCTATTTTTCGTTTTCTTAAATAGTTTCCTTCGATGAATATCGTTTATCAATAAAATATAATTTACACACAATTTTTCATTTTCTTTCATTCATATGTCGTATTCTAAACAGACATTCTACATATCGTTTATCAATAAAATATATCTATAATGTATATTATTGTTTTGTATCTAAAAACAATATTTTATGGGTTATGGTAAAAGAAAATATAACTATGTTATTGTTTTTTCGTTAAAAGTAATATTTGTTATTGTTTTAGATTCAAAATAAAATTATATTGATGTTTTACAAAGTATGTAGCTTTTTTGGCTTCAAAAAGTGTTGTTCTTGATTAAAAATTAATGTACATTGATGTTTTCTTTTATTATATAATTCGAACATCACGATTTCTAATTTTTTTTGTCACAACATATCGAAATTCATCAAATAAATATGAATGCAGAGATAACCATTTTAGCCATTTATGTACTTCATATTGTTGTATGTTTAACATCTTACTTGTCATAATACTAAGACCATCTCCAATGCATTGAACTCATATCAGTTCAATGGATCGATACATATACATTCCACTCACTATACAACTTTACATATTAAACTCTATACAATTTAATGGATTGTCACATCATTTATCATTTTCTTTTTATTTTTTGTTATTTTTAAAAAATTAATTAGCATGAAATTAAAAATTAAAAACTACAATTAAAATTAACATTAATTAAAAATTTAAAATAAAAAATAATATATATATATATATATATATATATATATGTGTGTGTGTGTGTGTGTATGTGTGTGTGTCAAAAGGAAAGAGAATATAGAGTTCAATGGGGATTGAACTCCCCATTCCATTGTCATGTTCCTATAATGGGGATTTTGAGTTTAATGAGATTAAACTCCCCATTAAACCCCTCATTGAACTCCGATTGGAGATGGCCTAATTGTAGGATTGTATTGTCTTTCCTTTGATCTTATTCACTTTACTAATAAAATCTTATATTATAATATAAAAAGAACATGCTATAAATTTCTTTATTATTTCCTCAAGATTTCTCTTTATCTTGAACACAAGTGACATTCTAAGGCTCCTTTTCAGCTTCACCTGCAAACATGAAAGAAACAAACATGTCATCTCAATTCGGGTGCCATGAATCACTTCTTAGAAATAAATAATACAAAACAAAAAACAACATTCTCTTATCATAAGCACCAACTTATGTATGGAATTTATAAAATATGCAAGTGCTTGCTTATTAAGGGGAACATTGGAGCTTACAACAATTATGAGAGGTTGGTTGCTTTTTGCTGAGGGGATTTTCATGACCATAAACACATGCAAATATCATGACATTAATAGTTGCAATAAATGTTTTAATTTTAGAAAACATCATATGCAGTGGCAATAAATTGGTATTAACATTCACTGATAAAACCATTTTTTTTTAAGACTGAATCAAAATTACCACATAATTTTCTCAAAATTAATTAACGTTTAGTCTTTTTTAAACAAAATTAATGAATATTAGTCTGATTTTGAAGAATACAATGAAAAGAGATGGATTAATTACACTTCTCATCAAATATGATGATTTGAATCGCAGGTGGTGTAAATAGGGGTGTAGAACCAACCAGATTCTTTTTATTGAGGGTTCTCATAGGGAAGTGATAAGACTTTAATAATTATCACCAACAATATTGAAGTTAAAAGAAAATATCTTTGAGCTTTAAGATCGATGGAAATATGCTTGTCCCATCACCCATACCACATAATTATTATAACTCTTCTCTAGGAAGTAAGACCACTATAACCAAAAGAGTACAAATCATAAATAATCACAAAATGACATTAATATTTACAACCGAAGTTAAGAAGTTAACCCGAACTTCAACTATAATACATGTTTTGTTAATTGTCTTGCTAACAACTTCAATTTTTTCTGTGAGCAAAAGACATACAGAAATATGCAAGCAGGTTTGACCCATCTTTTGTTGGCTAGCCAAACAATTGACTTTTTTAGGAGAAGTTGAATGGTCCAGTGGCATTCTTGGAACTCAAAAAGTGACACCTAACGAACATATTGAATTGCCATAAAGCTGAAACCACATGTTGATTTCATCTCATTGAACAACTGGGCTAACCATCGGACTTGAGTAATTGTTGTTTTTCACCAAAGATGAGAGAGAACAATGAATAATAATTCTTCTTCACCTGTTTATATGATCAAGCTATTTTTTTTTTATTTCTACAAACATCTGATAACACAAAAGAAAATAAGTATTGATTCATAGACAAAATGATAATTGAAAGATAATACACAAAAGTAAAATAAGCATGCATTCAACTATGAACAATCTTTCAGAACATGTGTTGTGCATTATTTTATCAGCCGGTTACAAAGTCATATACCCATCTATTGTATCTAACCTGAGAAAAATAACAAATCAAAGGTTTTTAATCCCATAAAATAACTACAAAGAAACAAATCCGTAAAATTTCTAAGAATTTCAGAAAATACATCAATTGATTAATATTTTTTCCCAATTGCATCAAGTAGAATGGATTCTATCATATTGTAGATTGGACAAACGTTTAAGAAACGAAAAAAGCAATCGATTAGAATCAATGTGAGGCTTACTAACCGGACAATAGTTAAAAACAAATAAGCCATGCATACAAAGCAATACATATCATATTCCAGATTTTAAAAAATCGAACACTTATAGAGCTTGAGGGAGAAGCGGTACTGTGATTTTGTTTGTTGAGTTCGAAGTGGTGAGTGCCTGCGTGGGAGAGGAGGAATGAGTGTAACAACGTAATTTTCAAAACAATTTTTTTTCATTTTTCATCAACCAAGTTTATATAAAAATATTCTCAAATATTTCCAATAGTAGTTTTTGAAACATAACATATCCCAAGATCATAAAATCAAACTCTCTCTAGTGTGTACGAGTCACGCCGGCGCCTTTCCACGGTCCTCGCTAATACCTGAAACATATAACACAACAACTGTAAGCATAAATGCTTAGTGAGTTCCCCAAAATACCGCATACAACACATACACCACTCAAGGCTATAATACGACCATCCGGTCGATGTGTCTCAGCGGGACCCTCCAGTCCCGTAGCTCGTTGGACCCTCTGGTCCGGTCATAGCTCGTTGGGCCCTCTGGCCCGATCTGTATCGTTGGAGCCTTAGGTCCGGTCTATAATCATCATACAACATACATATAACACATAGCACATAATCTCATACATAACACATAAGACTCTCTGGTCAAGATATAATACCACTCTAGGTACGTATAGTGAGAAGACTCACCTCAAGTGTCTCGGTAAGTCTCTGACTCGGTAGAAATATGATCTAGTCTCCGCCTAATCACATAAAGTAAATACTCTCACAAATATAACTATACTCAAACCTTTCTTAACACCCTCATAAGGGTAAAAGACCATTTTACCCCTCTCTTGGTTTAAAGGCCTCATTGTTGACCAAACCCTAAAAGTCAACAAAAGTCAACGGTCAAACTTTAGCCCGACTCGTCGAGTGCACTTGGGCGACTCGGCGAGTCTACACGTGTCCACTAATTCTTTAGTCCCGCTTGGAATGTCGAGTTCCTCCCCTTGCTCGACGAGTCACCCCTGGCATGAATCACGGGGCCATCCCGACTCAACTCGCCGAGTCTCAAGAACAACTCGGCGAGTTCCGCCTTGAACTCCCGTCCTCTAATCCCCTTCTAACTCACTGAGTTGTTTCCCCAACTTGGCAAGTCTACCCACTGAGTGGTTTACGGGAAACCCTAACCCTACTCGCCGAGTTTGATCTATGGACTCGGCGAGTTCATGCCATCCACAAACTCCATAGATCTCCTAAGGTCAGATCTGCTCCATTAATCCATAGATCTAACCTTCCCAAACATGATAATCACGTAAAGTTCAGACCTTGACACTCAAATAGTATCTAGATGGTCTTACTTGGTGATTTAGTCCCAAAATAGCATCCTAAGTTCATGACTCCCAAAATAACTCCAAAAAGCCCCAAGGGTTAAGGTCTCTGGACCTCTTTGAGTTCAGATCCAAAGCATGAACTCGAGAAGGGACCAATTGCTCCACATATACATCCTCTAAAGGGGTTAGAAAACCCTAACTCTAGGAATCAACACCAAATCTGAAGAAGGTCCGAAAAATACCTCAAGATGAAGTCTATGAACTTTGAAATCACCAGAATCACACCTCCTACAGCCTCCTCTTGCCTTGGTTTCCTCCTTCTTGCAGTTACACCAACAAAATGATCACAAATGGCCTCTCCTTCCTCACAAACGCTCTAGATCTCTTAGGGTTTCTCTTTGGGGTTTGGTAGCCGCAAATGACGGCCCTAAGGGCCTTTAAATAGGTCCCAAACCCAGGAAATTAGGGTTTCATTAAATAGCGTGGACTCGCCGAGTCCACTCATGAACTCGCTGAATCCAACTGTGAACTCGGATAAGAATCCGCGACCATACTCGGCGAGTTTGAACACCAACTCGTCGAGTCCCCTCTCAACTTCCAAAATAAATGAATAAAATATTATACTTGGGAATTCGGATGTTACAATTCTCCCCCACTAGAATTATAATTTGCCATCGAAGTCTTACTCTGCAAACAACTCTCGATGCTGCTCCCGCATCTCACGCTCCGGCTCCCAAGTCAACTCTGACCCTCCCCGATGCGGCCATTAGACCTGCACCAAAGGCACCTCCTTGTTCCTCAAAACCTTGATCTTCCGATCCCTAACCGCCACCGGTCTCTCAACATAATTCAGGCTCGCATCCACCTGAATATCTTCTAATGGTACCACTGCCGACTCGTCGACTATACACTTTCGCAGTTGCGACACGTGGAAAGTGTCATGAATCTGGCCAAACTCTGCAGGTAACTCCAAACGGTATGCTACCCTGCCTACCCTCGCGATCACCCTGAAAGGACCAATATATCAGGGGCCCAACTTGCCCCTCTTCCTTAATCGAATCACTCCTTTCCAAGGAGAGACCTTCAGGAGCACGGAGTTGCCGACCTGAAACTCGACCTCGGACCGGCGTCTGTCCACATAACTCTTCTGACGACTCTGGGTGGTAACCAACCTCTGCCTGACCTGCTGAATCTGCTCTGTCTTCTGAAGCATGATCTCGGTACTACCCATCACACGCTGCCCTACCTCTCCCCAGCAAATGGGGGTCCGACACCTCCTCCCATACAATAGCTCAAAGGGTGGCATACCAATGCTCGAATGATGGCTGTTGTTGTAAGAAAACTCCGCCAAGGGCAAGTACGTGTCCCAACTCCCGCCGAAATCCAACACACATGCTCGGAGCATGTCCTCGAGCGTCTGAATCGTCCGCTCACTCTGCCCGTCAGTCTGTGGGTTGTATGTGGTACTAAAATGCAGTCTCGTACCCAATTCCTCATGAAACTTCTTCTAGAATCTGGAAATGAAATGTACATCTCGATCTGAGACAATCAAGATCGGCACTCCATGCCGCGATACCACCTCTCTCATGTACATCTCTGCCAACCTCTCCGTGGAAGAGCTCTCACTGATAGCAAGGAAATGAGCGCACTTCGTCAACCTGTCCACAATCACCCAAATTGCATCGACACCTCTCGCAGTTCTCGACAATTTGGTGATGAAATCCATGGTAATTTGTTCCCATTTCCACTCAGGAATCTCTAACGGCTGCAGCTTACCATGTGGATGCTAGTGCTCGGCCTTGACCCTACGACAGGTCAAGAAACTCTCTACAAACCATACGACATCCCTCTTCATACAGGGCCACCAATACTCCCTTTTCAGGTCTAGATACATCTTAGTGGCCCTGGGATGGATCAAGAACATCGATCGATGAGCCTCTTCCATCAAAATGCTACGCATCCTGCCCACAGTTGGTACCCAAATCCGACCCTGAAATGTCATAAGCCCCCGTCTATCGGTAACGAATTCTGATGCCAACCCGATAACTCGCTCTCTCTTCTGGCTTTCTGGACTCACGACCTCAGCCTGGGCCCCACGAATAGCGTCCAACATCAGGGTCATCACTGTCAATCTCAAACAAACATCTCGCATCGGGGCGCCCTCCGCCCTACGGCTTAGTGTATCGGCTACAACATTAGCCTTGCCCAGGTGGTACAGGATCTCACAATCATAATCCTTGACCACACATCCAACCACCTCCTCTGGCGCATATTCCGGTTGGGCTGATCCATCAAATACTTCAAGCTCTTGTGGTCCGTGTATATCGTACACCGAACCCCATACAGATAGTGTTGCCAGATCTTGAGGGCGAACACTACCGCTCCCAATTCCAGATCATGAGTGGGATACCTCGACTCATGAGGCTTAAGCTGCCTCGATGCATATTCTATCACATGCCCCCTCTGCATAAGCACTGCTCCCAATCCGGATATCGATGCATCGCAATATACCACAAAATCCTCCATCCCTTCCGGAAGGGCTAACACTGGGGCTTCGCATAATTTCTGGCGAAGTGTCTCGAACGAGGTCTGCTGCTCTGGACCCCAAGAAAATGCAGCACCCTTCCGGGTCAACTTGGTGAGTGGCACGACGATCTTGGAGAAATCCTTAATAAATCTCTGATAATAGCCGACCAAACCCAGAAAGCTCCTGATCTCGGTGGGTGATCTCAGCACCTCCCACCTCATGACCGCCTCAATCTTGGCCAGATCGACCAATATCCCATTCTGGTCGACGAGATGCCCCAAAAACTGAACCTCTCGTAACCAGAACTCACATTTGGATAACTTGGCATAAAGCCTCTCCGATCTCAGAACTCCAAGGATCTCCCTCAAATGCTCCTCGTGCTGTTCCCTAGACCTCAAATACACCAAAATATCATCAATGAACACAATCACCGACCGATCCAACATCGGCCTGCACACCCTGTTCATGAGATCCATGAACGCAGCTGGTGCATTGGTAAGCCCAAAAGGCATCACCACGAACTCGTAATGCCCATAACGAGTTTTGAACGTTGTCTTCTAGATATTTTCATCCTGAACCCTCATCTGATGATAACCCGACCTCAAGTCTATCTTGGAGAACCAAGACGCTCCCTGCAACTGATCGAACAAATCATCGATCCTCGGCAACGGATAACAGTTCTTGACCGTTAGCTTGTTCAACTCCCGATAGTCAATGCACATCCGATGCGAACCATCCTTCTTCTTGACAAAAAGGATCGACGCTCCCCAAGGTGAGCTACTCGGTCGAATAAACCCCTTCCCCAACAGCTCCTGAAGCTGTGAGGATAACTCCTGCATCTCTGGCGGCGCGAGGTGATAAGGCGCCTTGGCGATAGGAGCTGCTCCCGGAACCAAATCGATACGGAACTCCACTTGCCTCTCGGGAGGCACACCCAGTAGTTCCTCGGGAAAAACATCCGGAAACTCGCACACTATCGGAACCTCATCAATCGAACTTGGCCTCCCAACGGCCACTCGTGCGTCTAACACATAGGCTACGAATCCACTGCAACCTTGCTACAAACTCTGCCTCGCCCTGGCGGCCGAACAAAACGCTGACCCACATCGGGTTCCCTCACCGAACACTGTAAGTACTCCCCCACTAGGGTCTCGTATCGTCACCAACTGACGCTCGCAGTCTATCACAGCTCCATATCGGCTCAACCAATCCATACCCACTATAACACACACATCCCCCATCGCAATCGGAACCAGATCTATCGGAAACTCCACACCGAAGATCTCAAGGACATATCCTCGAATCACATCTATAGCATACACTGCTCGCTCATCAGCTATGGAAACTCACAGAGGTCGACCCAACGCCTCTCGACGTATACTAATGTGCTGACTAAACGCTACGGAAACAAACGACCGACTCGCACCCGAGTCAAATAATACCAAAGCAGGCACAAAACTCACAAGAAAAGTACCTACGCATATCATCATATAAGCATAATAACTCAACTAAAAAAAGATGAATATAGAATACATACCAACCACAACATCGGGCGCCGCGCGGACCTCCTCCGCAGTCAACTGGAAAGCTCTCCCATGAGCCTTCGGTGCCTCGGCCTTCACTGGCCGAACCTCGGTAACCCTAGCAGCAGGCGCAGATCCCTGCGTTGATCGCTGAAGTAGCTGAGGGCACTCGGCCTTCCGATGGCCGGTCTGGTTGCAATGAAAGCAAACCGAAAATCCCTTGGGGAAATCCCTCGCGATATGCCCCTCCTTCCCGCACTTGTAGCATACCCCAGCCCTGCACGACCCCTCGTGACTCTTGCCGCACTTCCCACAAGTGCGGCCCTTCACGCCCCCAGATCTCGAATCAGTGGGTCTAGCCCGCTTGGCAGCCGACTGAGACTGAGCCGGTCGCCGATCTGCCCTCTGTGACTCGGCCTCCTCCCTGGCCTGAGTCTCCAACTCAATCTCCCTCTTCCGGGCATTTGCTTGGAGCTCAACAAATGTCCGGTAAGTCGAGTTCGCCATGAACTCCCGAATATCTCTCCTCAGAACACTCAGATAACGGCTCATATGAGCCTACTCAGAAGACACCTGCTCATGGCAAAATATCGCCCTCTCATGTAGCACCTGGTCCCTGGTACGTAAATCTTATTTGAGTAATTTTCATTTTTAGCCTTGGACTCGACGAGTCATAGATAGACTCGCCAAGTAGAGACGGGACCCAGGACACGTTTAAGTTGGCGACTCGGCGAGTCCACGCTGTCTGATGAAACCTTAATTTCCAAGGGTTTGCACCCTATTTAAACGACCATTTGCGCCCCAACTCCGCCCCACTCACCCTCAGAAGCTCTCCATACGTCCTAGCCTTTGTTCTTGTGAGTTTGAAGCTTATTAGTGTGTTTCCTTGAAGATTTTGTGAAGGAAGAGGAGTAGATCAAGAGGAAGGGAAGGAAGCCAAGCATCTTAGTGATTCTCTCAGTGATTTCTTTGAGGTATAACCTGTTTTCCCTCTGTTTTTATGCTTATTGCTCCATTAAGTCTTTCTTGAGCCCTTCCCCAAGCTTGTATGTACCAGATAAGTCGTAATAAGTTGATTGGCCTTTAGATCTAGGCAAGATTGAGCTCCAGGAGCTCAGATCCGTTACCTTTATGGACCCTTGTTGCTTGTTCACTCTAGGTCTACCCTTTTGAGGCATTTTGAGCCCTAAATCCCTCATTAGTGAATATCTACACATAAAGTTGGAAACTTTACATGTGATTCATGCTCTAGGAACCCAGATCTGTGAATGACATAGGATGGAATCGAGCAAAATCGCATATTTAGTGATTGCATGGTGACGACTCGGCGAGTCGTTCATCTGACTCGACGAGTCTGCTCGCGAGTCTCCGAGTTGTCCCCTTTTCGTTGTGTCGAGTTTGAGTAGTGAGTCACGGGGTGTGACTCAGTGAGTTGGAAGCCGAACTCACCCATGGAGGAACTCGGCGAGTCAATGCCCTGACTCGGCGAGTTCAAGGCAATCTTCTTAGATCAAGAACAGGCTCGACGAGTTGTTCATACAACTCGGCGAGTCTCAGCATGGTGTTTATCGGATGAAGATGAACTCGCTGAGTTGTTCATACAACTCGGCGAGTAGGATGAAGGACTTGAACAATCAGTTTGGAAGGAGAACTCGTCGAGTCAACGCCTAACTCGACGAGCAGAAACGGGACCCAGGTCAGTCGATTGGACAGGGACTCGGCGATTAGCAAGCCAACTCGGCGAGTCGGGTCAACTGAAAGTTGACTCTGACTTTGGCTTATGGCATGATTAGGGGTAAAATGGTCATTTTACCCAAAAGGACAGTTAGTAGTGTTTGATTTAGTATGTTGTGGGAATTACAGTCGGAGGATTTCCGGAGCAGCAACAGCAGTAGTAGGTGATCAATTCCCACACAGACCAGCAGCTATTTCGAGGTGAGTTTCCTTTCCAGTAGGAACGGGTCTAAGGCACCAAGGCTGACCCGTGTAGACGAGATGCTAGTACTAGAGTGTTGGCCGAGCCCGTATCTCTGGGGTTAGTCAAGTATGATATATGTGTCAATATGATAGAGTTGCTTATACTTGTTGTCTGTGTGATACTTGTATGTTATGGGTTGGCGGTTGAGTGTGGGCAGGGCCCGTATCTCTCTGAGAGTGGAGTGTGGGCTAGGCACGTATCTCCCAGATAGTAGAGTGTGGGCGAGGCCCGTAACTCCTAGCTGAATGTTGTTTGTTATATGCTTGCATGGTATGAGGTATTATGGGGGAACTCACTAAGCTTTGTGCTTACGGTTTTCAGTTTTGGTTTCAGGTACCTCCTCAGCCAGGGGAAAGGAGCCGGCGCGGTAGCAGCATGTCACACACACTCTCTTGTTTCCGCAGTTACGAGTTTATTCTGGGATTGATACTCTGATATTTTGGTTGATCAAATGTTGTAGTTTTCACTTTGGTTTTCGATGTGAAATGGTTCAACTAAACAATGTTTTAACTGTTAATGTTTTCTATGTTATGTTTTATAAACGAAATTTTTGGACGTGAAAATTGGGTCGTTACATCTCATGAAACTTCCTGGTGATCGCTGCCACAGAATCAGTACCCTGCTTGAGGGTCAAGAACTCTTGAATCAACCGTTCCCTCTCCACCGGGGGAACATACTTGTCTCTAAACAGAGCGGTGAACCTATCCCAGGTGACCTCAGAAATCTCTGCCAAAGTGAAGTTCGCCATCACGAACTTCCACCAATCCTTCGCTCCCAAGCGGAGCTGGTTCAGAGCGAACCGTACCCTCAAGTGTTATGGACAAGAACACGTATAGAAACATCCCTCGATTTCAGAGATCCATCTCATCGCAGCAATTGGGTCCTGTGTCCCATCGAACTCTAGTGGATTTGTGTTGCTGAACTCCCGAAACAACAACGAGTCACCTCTCTGAGGTCTAGCAGCAGCAACAGCAGCCGTAGCTACAGCTGTCGTAGCCTCAGTTAGTGCTACATACTGCTCATCAAAGGTCTCAATCAATGTGGTCTTAATGTCCCCAAAACATCTCTGGAATCTTAGCCCGGATGGCAGCAGCCACTTCCTCATGAATCAATCGACGGATCTCCTCGTCGCTGACACCACTGCTCTCAGGTGTGTGTCGAGTCCCAACCATGATGCCTCTGAAATACAACAATAAATATCAGAGACTTGATCGAGCATACTCATACTCGATGACGCAACCCTACTCGTCCTCCGTTGTCCAAAGGATTCTTACTTGGAATGCCCACTGATCCGGTGTCTTCAGTAGTACGGGCCCTATACTACTGACCACACCGCATCAGCATTCACCCCAAGTCCTCCTCCTTGGATCCTAGATCACAAGTACTCTACTCTCATTATGCATTGGCTACCCTCCGATAGACCTCTCATGAGCTCCTAACTGCTATCTACTCGCTCTCAAAGCAACTCAACAACAGAATTATCCTAGGCTAAGGCATCACAAATCAGGCCACTATAGTCCTAATATGAATACCTAGCCTACTCTAGCATGAATAATATAACATAGCATATCTCATAACACATAATGTAAGGGTACTTTTGGGGATTCACCATTCGGGCGCTGGCTAATCGTACACACGACTCTGCTCTGTTTGTCTCAAAACTCTTTACGCTTTTCAAAAAAAAAATTACTTCATTATAAAAATTTTTCCTCAAATCCTCAGTTTGAGTTCAGATACGCCCGAAGATGCATCCAAATCCCTCAAACCAAGGCTCTGATACCAACTTGTAACAACGTAATTTTCAAAACAATTTTTTTTTTCATTTTTCATCAACCAAGTTCATATAAAAATATTCTCAAATATTTCCAATAGTAGTTTTTGAAACATAACATATCCCAAGATCATAAAATCAAACTCTCTCTAGTGTGTACGAGTCACGCCGGCGCCTTTTCACGGTCCTCGCTAGTACCTGAAACACATAACACAACAACTGTAAGCCTAAATGCTTAGTGAGTTCCCAAAAATACCGCATGTAACACATACGCCACTCAAGGCTATAATACGACCCTCCGGTCGATGTGTCTCAGCGGGACCCTCCAGTCCCGTAGCTCGTTGGACCCTCTGGTCCGGTCATAGCTCGTTGGGCCCTCCGGCCCGGTCTGTATCGTTGGACCCTTAGGTTCGGTCTATAATCATCATACAACATGCATATAACACATAGCACATAATCTCATACATAACACATAAGACCCTCTGGTCAAGATATAATACCACTCTAGGTACGTATAGTGAGAAGACTCACCTCGAGTGTCTCGGTAAGTCTCTGACTCGGTAGAAATATGATCTAGCCTCCGCCTAATCACATAAAGTAAATACTCTCATAAATATAACTATACTCAAACCTTTCTTAACACCCTCAGAAGAGTAAAAGACCATTTTACCCCTCTTTTGGCTTAAAGGCCTCATTGTTGACCAAACCCTAAAAGTCAACAAAAGTCAACGGTCAAACTTTGACCCGACTCGTCGAGTGCACTTGGGCGACTCGGCGAGTCTACACGTGTCCACTAATTCTTTAGTCCCGCTTGGCACGTCGAGTTCCTCCCATTGCTCGACGAGTCACCCCTGGCATGAATCGCAGGGCCATCCCGACCCAACTCACTGAGTCTCAAGAACAACTCGGCGAGTTCTGCCTTGAACTCCCGTCCTCTAATCCCCCTCTGACTCACTGAGTTGTTTCCCCAACTCGGAAAGTCTACCCACTGAGTGGTTTATGGGAAACCCTAACCCTACTCGTCGAGTCTGATCTATGGACTCGGCGAGTTCATGCCATCCACAAACTCCATAGACCTCCTGAGGTCAGATCTGCTCCATTAATCCATAGATCTGACCTTCCCAAATATGTTAATCACGTAAAGTTCAGACCTTGACACTCAAATAGCATCTAGATGGTCTTACTTGGTGATTTAGTCCCAAAATAGCATCCTAAGTTCATGACTCCCAAAATAACTCCAAAAAGCCCCAAGGGTTAAGGTCTCTGGACCTCTTTGAGTCCAGATCCAAAGCATGAACTCGAGAAGGGACCAATTGCTCCACAAATACATCCTCTAAAGGGGTTAGAAAACCCTAACTCTAGGAATCAACACCAAATCTGAAGAAGGTCCGAAAAATACCTCAAGATGAAGTCTATGAACTTTGAAATCACCAGAATCACACCTCCTATAGCCTCCTCTTGCCTTGGTTTCCTCCTTCTTGCAGTTACACCAACAAAATGATCACAAATGACCTCTCCTTCCTCACAAACGCTCTAGATCTCTTAGGGTTTCTCTCTGGGGTTTGGTAGCCGAAAATGACGGCCCTAAGGGCCTTTAAATAGGTCCCAAACCCAGGAAATTAGGGTTTCATTAAACAGCGTGGACTCGCCGAGTCCAACTGTGAACTCGGATAAGAATCCGCGACCATACTCAGCGAGTTTGAACACCAACTCGTCGAGTCCCCTCTCAACTTCCAAAATAAATGAATAAAATATTATACCTGGGAATCCGGATGTTACAATGAGTTGCAATGAACATCATCTCATTACTCTTTCCTGACTTGCCCAAATTGATCTAGAAGGAGATGCTACATGAGGGCGTCCTTAATATAATCATTAACCCTGAAAAAAAAACAACTAAAAAACACAAATAATTGGACAAATAAAACAAAAAAAGGAAAAAGAAAATGAAAATATACCAGGTTTAGAGATGGGTGTAAAGAATTATGGGTGGAGGCCGGTGAGCATAAGAAAGAGAGATGTAAGCATTATCACTAATTCTTATTCTTTTTTGCTCCTACACATCAGTTTTCCCTCATTTTCATTCTTACATAATATGACTTAATAAACATTCTGACAGAATGAAATTAATAATAAAAAGTCTATAATAATCTTATAGACGATTTAATTAGTGAGAATGTATGAGAATGATAATGGTTATGTAAGATTGAACGTATTTGTATTATTAAACAACATATTTTCTTTGTCATTCTCAAAGAATAACATTGTCCACTCGTCCGCACAATAAATATCAATCCACATTTGAATCTAGCGCTCTCTCTCTCTCTCTCTCTCTCTCTCTCTCTTTATATATATATATATATATATATATATATATATATATATATATATATATATATATAATTGATACACCCTATGCGTACTTGATTTCTATAGACAAAAAAACAACATCTAAAATCCTAAATTAATAAGTCTGCAGTTAAATAACCCAACCAGTCACAATATTGTTTCAAAACACAATAAATTGATGGACATGTAAACAGCCAAATATTGTCCCAGAAGAACCGGTAACCACAAATCACACATTAGGCTCTCCCAATCAATTGAACCGTTTGAAAACGAAAACTTACTACATGTTGTTTTGCACACATAAAGTTGAATTAGACCTTCCATAAAGCGTTGAAACCTGGAGCTTCCGACAAATTAGCAAAAATGATGGTTTAGTTTTATATGATATAGATTTCTAACTTAACTTAGTTGTATGAAGGGGCGTATATCTTATTACAAAGCGATTAAAATGAAAGGGAGATTGTATGAGGACCAAAGAGCCGAAAAGAAAGTGTGGGTAGATGTTGAGAAGATGTCAGTACTTCAAGGACCAAGATTGTAACTTACGCGCTATATAAATAAGTTGAATGTTGAAACACCACACACTTTGTGTCTGTCTCTCACTTTATATTGAAAGTTTGAAACCCTATCGAAGAGAAAACACTTTTTTCTTTCATCCCTTGCTTCCTTTTGCATTTTGTATATATAATGAGTAGTATTTTGTATTTCGTGTTAATGCAAAGAGAAGATTTATGATTCTTGCTCTACCTCATATTTAGTAACTATGTTGATTTTTAAATTATGTAAACTATTGAATATGTTTATAATCTATAAATAAAGTGTTCTTGTTTAAATCTAAACGAGATCTAGAAATTTGACAGTCTTTTAATACAAGGCACTACAAGAATTCCAAGCTATCCCGACGACAACTATCCCAACGACAAAAGTCATCGTTACAGGTCATCCTATGCCGACGACATGTTGTCGCCATATCTTTTGAAACTTTTGACCAATTTCCTTTGACCACTATATCTATGCTGACGACGCGTCGTCGCCATAGGTTTGGCGGGAACGACGAAAATGTTGGCGGTAATCTGAAAATCCGTGCCGACGACTTGTCGTCGGTATAGGTATAAAAAAAACTATTTTCCATTTATTGTTATTCCATGTGCCAGAAAAACTAAACAACGTAGTTTTGGGAAATGGTATCCCGAGGACTTGTCGTCGGCACAGGGTTTTTAATATATATATATATATATATATATATATATATATATATATATATATATATATATATATATTTCAGGAATAAATGATACGTCGTCGTTTATGGAGACCCTATGCCGACGACATGTCGTCGGCATAGGGGTATACCCTAAAACAGATACGTAGACTTCTTTCATTTGCACGCATCGACTCTTACTTCATCCCTTTCCTCCCAGGCGACGAAATCGACTACCCAACGAAGATATCCGACGATTAACCCATTTCAAGGTTGTTCTACCCCTAATTTTTGTTTATTGTTGTTTGATATTGATTTTTACCCCTAATTTGGGGTTTTTTGGTGTGTAGGAACCGGTGGTGAAGCTCTACCGCCGACTGCTTCAACCTTCCAACGGAAGTTTATTGTCGGTGACATCCTCTCTGCCACCACTGGAGTTGCTCACAGGTATGTACTGAAACCTTGTGCATTTTTTTTCTGATTTGATGTTGCCGCTTGTGGCCACCACCAGCCACCACCGGAGGATTACTGCTTCTTTGACTAGCCAGAAAAGTTGAACATCACACAAGAACAAAACTGAGGTTAGTTTTTTTTTCTTCTAATTTTTATTGAAATTGAATTTGAATTGTGTTGAAATTGAAATTGAATTGTGTTGGAATTTTTATTGAAATTGAATTGTGTTGAAATTGAAAATGATCCTCCTTTGATTATATAATTGTATTGTTTGTTTTGTATATATATGTGATTGTGTTGTTGTTTGTTTAGGTTTATACTTTAAACAAACTAATTGTATGAAATTGATATTGTTTAGGTTGGTATATGAAATTGTATGAAATTGATATTGTTTATGTTGGTATATGAAATTGATATTGTTTAGGTTGATATATGAAATTGTATGAAATTGATGTTGTTTATGTTGGTATATGAAATTGAAATTGTTTAGGTTGGTATGAAATTTTATGTGATCTTTGTTTAGGTTGGTATGAAATTTTGTATGATTGTGATCTTTGTTTAGGTTGGTATAAAATTTTATGTATAAAATGTAAAATATGTATGGTTGTGTTTAATTTGTTTAGTTATTAATAGCAACATACTTTTTTTTATCTTTTTAATAAAAGTATTTTATTTTCATTTCTATTTGAAAATTATAACATAAAACAAAATAATAAAATTACGTTGTTATTAAAAGTAATATTAAAAGTATTTTTTATCTTGTTTATGGTGCTATTAAAAGTAATATTAAAAGATCATAAATAATTAAAGGCATTGGCGAGTCTATGTATATAAAAGATGGGTCATTTGACCAACTTTTTTTCATCTATTATTATAAGAAATCATAAATAATTAGAAATTGTGACGTCTCTTAAAAATTTGGAATTTGGAATGAACCATCTTAATGTTTAAACAAACTAATAGACTTTAATGTTAATATACAAGATAAAAATAAACAAAAAAATAACAAAATAATATTAAACTAATAAAAATATGTTTATTAAGTCAAAAATATTTAAACTATAAAAGTTATTAATACCAACATACTTTATTTTATCTTGTTAATTAAAGTATTTTATTTTCATTTCTATTTGAAAGTTATAACATAAAACAAAATAAAATGTATATATACTACAAAAATATTTAATTAAAGTATTTTATTTTCATTTCTATTTGAGAGTAAAGTTTATTAAGTAAAAAATATGTAAACTACAAAAGTTATTAATAACAACATACTTTTTTATTTTGTTTATTAAAGTATTTTATTTTCATTTCTATTTGAAAGTTATAACATAAAACAAAATAATAAAATTATGTTGTTATTAAAAGTATGGTGCTATAAAAAAACAAAAACAAAAACAAAAACAAAAACAAAAACAAAATAATATTAAAAGTACAATGCTGTAATTGAAAAAAAATAAACAAAATATAAAAAATATAATATTAAAAGTACATTGCTGTAAAATGTTTTTCATTAAGAACAAACGTTAATAATAGCAACATAAAAGAAAATATCAAAATATTTAAACTAATAAAAGTATGTTTATTGAGAGTAAACAAAATATAAAAATATTTAAATTCATAAAAGTACATTTATTGTAACTACGTATACAATCTAATTTTTTATAATTAAACAGTAATGACTATCGATAAGAGTTAGATTCGGGAACACCGAACGTCCCCAAAATTCTTGGAAGGTCTTGATAAAAAATAAACCCTATAGCGACGACTTGTCATCATAATAGATTAAACCAGTGCGACGACGAGTCGTCGCTAAAGGTTTGTCGACGACAAGTCGTCGCTATAGGTAATTAATAAAACTTTTTAACCCCGACAATATGATTGACAAACTCTATCCCGACGACTAGTCGTCGGAATAAGTGACGCTATCACGACGACATCTATACCGACGACTCTATTGACCTATGACGACACGACTACACCGACGACTCTATACCGACAACAAGTCGTCGGTACCGTATACCGACGACAAGTCGTCGGGATAGGGTCCGAAATTGTCGTCATCATAGGGTTTTATTGTTGTAGTGAGGATATGTGATACGTGAATGATATATTATTTTAAGATATAATATAATTATTTGAGTTTAAAAAAGAAAATGTTTTGATATTTACTTTAAACTTGTAGATCAACATAAGCATCACATGTATAAGGTAACGATTATCATGCTAAAAACATGGTTATTGGTTCTTTAATGGGAAATTCGATATTTTTTCATAGTATAGGTGACTACTAAATAGGGGTGTTTACGGTTCGGTTTGAAACCGTGAAATCGGGCATCGGTTTGGTTTCACGGTTTGTATTTTTCTTTACGGTTTGGCTTGCGGCTTCAAACTTTAGAAACCGTAATGAACGGTTTGACTTATGGTTTCAAAATTTTCAATCCGTAAAAAACCGGACCGGACCGTAGGATTTATATATAAAAACTAATTTTTTTTATATGTAATTATATATAATTTTATATGGAAAAAGTTAATATATAGTTGTTAAAATATAGATCTATATAAAAAGATGTAGATTTAAATAAAAAATTCATATATATTCATCGAGAACATGAAATCAAACTCATAATATTTAATATGATAAACCTCTAACGTTTGTAAAAAGAAGCATTATATTAATAAAAATAGTATTATACTTTTTGTATGCTCCATGGTTTCTAACAAAGTGTTAAACATTATTTTAGACATTGAGCTGTTTTATTTGCAATAATCGATTTATGATTTTTCTTTTTCATAATTACCAACTAATGATACTTGCTTTTCGCAAGATGATATCACAGTTTATAAACTTTGAATATAAGATGTGCATACATAGTATGGGTTTTAGAATCTGTTTCGATCGTTAAAGAGATTTTTTGTATTCAATAGAAGATATATTTATATATGTAAATATGTTGGATTAAGTGTTTAATTAATTTGATTAAAACTAAGTATTTTTTATATAGTTCTACATATAAATTTATATACATAACAACCACGTATTCACCAAACGTTATATATATATATATATATATATATATATATATATATATATATATATATATATATATATATATATATATATATATATATATATATATATATATATATATATATATATATATATATATATATATATATATATAGGTGGGTTCAATTGAGAAAATAAAAAATGTTGAGAATGGGAGAATCATTCTCATCCACTCATTTTATCTAAGCATAAAAAGATACGGTGACAAACTTGTAAATATGATAACAACCTTCAATCTCAAATATGTATCTGTAGAGAATTAGATTACAATTCAAACTCATTCATCGTTTATCATCCAAATTTCTTTTCCAACTTTCAACAATCATCCAGATTTCTTCAATTAAACCATCATCAACATTATCCAGTGCTAATCAATAATCGATCTTTGTCAATAATCAACACGATTCAACAGTTAACAACAAAAATTCGTTTTTGGTTCTTTTAATTCAACCTTCAATTGTGCTTGAATACGATCAGATCTTCAACATCTATGATTAATTATACTCTCAGGGTTATTAGATCAACATCATCGATAATCAACAAAAATCCACTTCGTATCATTCATTCAACATCGATTATCAAATAAAACTTTAAAATTAAGGTTAGAAAAAGATCAAATCGTTTTTTTTTTTTTGAAAAATTTCATATAATTATCTATCAATATACTCTTTTGTAAGATTTAATCAGTCAAAATATCATGTTTTTAACATTTTTAAAAAAAGTTAAATTGTATGCACTCCAACTGTTTGATGAAATGCATAAACTAAATTACCACGTTATATTCATATATGAATATGTTTTCTCAGTAGATGATTATTAAAACAAAAAAACAAATATGTAAGTCTGTATGTTATTCATATGTGAATAACATATAAAAATTATATATATTTGTGAAAATACATTGTAATATTCATATGTGAATATACTGTGTAATATTATATGTGAATATATTGTGTAATATTCATAAATGAATATATCATCTAATATTCACAAATGAATATACTATGTAATATTCACATGTAATATACCATGTAATACTATGTAATATTCAGATATGAAAATATTATCTAATATTCACAAGTGAATATACTATGTAATATTCATAAGTGAATGCATCGTCTAATATTTAAATATGAGTATACTATGTTTATTATATGCTATATTCATATATGAATGATACTTAAATTGTAAAATAATAATAATAATAATAATAATAAAAATAAAAAAAAAATAAAAATTAATCATAGTTTTTATTCATAACTGAATAACGAATGTATTGTAGTAAATCTGATTCATTTTTATTCACTCATGAATAACTATAGCTGAAAATATAAAAAAAAATAATTTTTTTTATTTTATCTTAAAACTATATCAATATGGATGTCTATTTGTAGAGAATAAAAAATCATGAATTTTGGTATATTTAAAATCATTTTTCAATAAAAATAGCTTCTTAAAAAAAAAAAAAACGAAAAAACTATGTTTTTGTATATATTAAGGTAATGATTAGTATAGTTTAAGGAAATATGTTTTGTTGGAAAACACATGTCTATTCCTTTCTTATTTCTGCTGGTAGACGGAGGCTTTTGCGGCAAAAATAAATGAGTGGCTGAGAATGATTCCCCCATTATTAACCTTTTTTTCTCAATTGAACCCTCCTCTCTCTCTCTCTCTCTCTCTCTCTCTCTCTCTCTCTCTATATATATATATATATATATATATATATATATATATATATATATATATATATATATATATATATATATATATATATATATATATATATATATATATATATATATATAAAGCCCAAACCGTGAAACCAAACCGTTAGTAACGGTTCGGTTTGGTTCGGTTTTGATTTTCAATGGTTCGGCTTCGTTTTACGATTGACATAAACCGTTACCATCGGTTTGGCTACGGTTTGATATAAAAACCGAAAAAACCAGACCGTGAACACCCCTGCTACTAAATACTGAAAACCATGAAATGCAAGAACCGGTTCTCAACCACATGTGTACAACCGTTTATGTACGTTTTAGAACTAGGTTCAGGAAATAATACTAGAAGCTTACCCCTCATTTTCCAACATAAGACTTTTTCTCCTATTTCCTTTTCATGCATATAGTGTTACATCATGTTTTCCTTTTCTTAAGACCTTAATGTTAGCTATTTCCTTCCAGTAACATAGTAACATGTTAGCGTTTCTAATTCCTAGATTATATGGTTTAATTCCTTCATTATAAATAGTTTGTTAATTGCATCAGATTAATAGAGAAGAAAATTGTTTGGGTTTTTTTTCTTAGCTTCATTAGTAGAAAGGAGATTAGTCATCTCAGGAATTTGGCTATATTAGTGGTCATGTCATTTCAATACAGAACAAAAATAAAAAAACGCACAAAACTCCACCCAAAAAACACGAAAAATAAGTCCAAGATTTCGAACAATATATGAATTTTCGAGCTACATAATGATTTTAAGCCTACATTTCTAAAAGAAAAAGTAGTCCAAGATATCGAAATACTTATTAGTAAAAATAATTTTTGAAATTGCTTTCTTATGCTTGAAAACTTCTAACTTTGTGATTATTCGAAAAAATTTGGAAAAAAATGTTACCAACTCTTAACATCTATAAAAATTTGATGAGATGAATAATGATATAAAACTTCAAACAATCAACAATTTATTTCTGTCCATAACTATGAGAATCGGTTAATTACAAACAAACAAAGAAAGGAGAATACAAGATATCATGCACAAAGCAGATCATCACTTGTCATACTTGAATTTCATTAACACGAAGAAACTGAATCTACAAACAACTGAATGTTCTTGTCCGACGAACCACCTTCTGCCACTGCCTCACGGGCAGCCCTTTTCAACTCCGCCCCTTTCTTTCTGAACTCCTTCGATTTCGGCCCATTCAAAACCTCTTCCACGCATCGTGCCACATCTTCCCCATCAAAAAACGCTCCTGGTTTCTTATTTAGTTTCACCCCGATGCCCCAAACATCGGTAACAAGCTTCGCATTCGTTGGCTGATCAGTCCACTGCGGACAAACAATCATCGGTACGCCGGCGGTAATAGTTTCCGACAACGAGTTCCACCCACCGTGACTTATGAAACACCCCACTGATGGATGCGACAACACATCAGTTTGTGGACTCCATCTCACGATCAAACCCTGTTCCCTAATCTCTTCCAAGATCTCAAATTGATGGGTTTCTTGATTTTCCGGCAGCTTTACCACCCAGATAAATGGTTGTTTCGAAATTTTCAGACCAGTTGCTATGCTTTCTATATGATTCTTGGATGAAAAAACTAGTGTTCCGAATGATATATAAACAACTGACGCCGGCTGTTGTTTGTCTAACCATTCCAAACAATCACTCACGTTGACTGATTTAAACTTATTTACACCCATAAAATCATCGTCAACCACATCTTTCTTCCCAAAAATAGACGCCGGAACAATCGGTCCAACTGGCCAAAATGGAACGCCGGCGTCATTAATCGACGTTATCACATCTTTCTCCAGCTCCATGAAAGAATTTCCCAACACACATTTATATTTATGCAAATTATAAAAGACATCCTTCAATATGCCATCGAACGTAAACATGTTATTCGACGGAAGAACGAAAGACGGTAGATCCTCCGCGTGTAGCGGTTGAAGTCCAGGCAAATTCACGCTCATATCAAGGTTGTTTTCAGTTGGGAATTCGCTAAGACGATTGTAGAAACAGTTAAAAATATGAAAGACTGTGGATGCTTGGATCCAAACCATGGCGCAGGGAACCTCAAACTCAGCCGCGACGTCAGCCACCCAAGGCACGAAAGGATTGTTGATAAGACATGCGAATTTACGACCGCTTGATCGGATTAGGGCAGAGATATTTACGGGTCCAAACAGGTTTATCGACTTCATGAAAGTATCTATATTGCCGTTCAGTCGATCGGCATCCTCAGGTAGGCCGTCGGAAAAATACTCAAGGTGGACGCCGCCGATAGTGGTGGAGCGGTTTTTTAGGGCAAGGTCATTGGTAGCGAGAGTGACATGGAGGCCTCTGGAAGCAAAAAGTTTGCCCAGTCTTAGCATGGGGTTTACGTGACCTTGAGCGTGTGCTGTAACAAGCAGCACACTTGTTTGTTCATTTTTTTCGGAAATTGAAGACATTCTTACTCTCTATAACTGTTTGTACTTGAGTGATCAATAGGTGAAGATGGAAAGAAGAAACACCAAATCCTCCCACTAATGATTTCTCTGTATTTCTTTAACACAAAGGGGCTTTGTTTGATAATAAGAGCACGACATTGGTTGACATATTTATATGAATACACTACATATGTAAACTAGCTAACATGGTTGTTTTTTTTAACATTTTTCATTACTAAAACGAGGTTTTGTAACATTTCATGTATAATGACTATTTTATTTTTGTTTTTATATTTATTAAGGTGTTTATTGCAACTTTGGTTTTGGGGGTACGCTTAGTTATTCCTCACTAGTGGCACTCCTAATTTTAAAAAGGTGATGCGAAAGTGGCGGAATGATGGTTTGGGAAACTGTGAAGCTGTGATCATGTTTATGGTTTTTACTTTTATATTTTAGTAGGAAAAAATATATTTAAAACAATTTATTTTTGTAATCAAATCAACTATAATAAATCAGATAATTTGGTCATAATTTTTTTTTTTGGAAACAAAGAATATATTAAAACCATTGTCAATCAAAGGCAAGAGAGGGCAAGAAAAATAATTACAAAATGTTAAATGGGAAGCAAATCAAGTCTCCTCAATTACAAACACCAAAGAGACCTCTATGTTTACCCAACTAAAAATCGAAATAGTAATGTTATCCACCAACTTCGAAGAAGAAGTTCTTACATTTTTGAAAAACAAGTCATTCTTCGCTTTCCTTATGCAGCGTAAGAAACATATATGATGGCTAGAAAAAGATGTCGTTTCTTTGGACATTGCCCCCAAACGGTCGCAAAAGCCACCAATTCACTAACCGTCACAAAACTTTGAGCTAGAATGTTACACCATTGGAAAATTCATCTCAAAACTTCATTAGCAAAATGACAGCCCACTAGAAAGTGGTTCGACTCATCTAGACCAGTAGAATAGAAAAAGACAATTCTGAGAAGGAATGAGAATTCCCCTGCGAGAAAGTGCAAGCTCCAAAGGAATCCGATCCAGACTAGCATGCCAAACAAAACCAATAAATTTAATAGGATCCAGGTGAAACCAAATTGTTGGATTGTCCACCTGATTGGTAACTTTAGAATCAATAAGGGATCTTAGATTACAAACATAGAAATTCCCATCAGAGGAGAGCTTGCATCTCCATTTATCCGCCCCAAAAACTAAGTCCACTTGCGAAAGAGCCCCCAAAAGAGCATTAAACTCCATGAGCTCCATAGGGTTACTAGGATTTTTCTTCCACGTCCAGTTGAACTTCCTATTGGAATTAATCCTATCAGAGATGAAACAAGATTTTTTCTTGTCAAGATTAAAAATGCTCTGAAGTGATCAGCAAAAGTCCCATCATCAGACCAATTATCTAACCAAAAAAGGGTATTCCTTCCTGAATTGGCTTGGATCTGGAAAATATCTGAAGCATGATTCCCCATATCCTGTAAATTATGGAAAGCCTAAACACTATTATACCAAGTAGCCAAACAAGTCTTTTTTTCCAAGAGAATAAATGGGTTTTTCCATACAATTGTGGATTCCGCATACAACTTGGCACCAAAGTGCGTTTGGGTCCGTTTTAAACCTCCAAATCCATTAAGAGAGCAAAGCAAAATTGAGAGATAAAAGAGAGCCCACCTCGAGACCACCTTTTTCTTTTGGACCGAGCACCGTTTTCCAAGCCACCCAATCAATTTTGCTTTTTTCATCATTCTCATCCCAAAGAAAACAACGTCTAATTTTCTCTAAAAACTCAATAATCAAAGAAGGGGCCTTAAATAGGGAGAAAAAATAGATCGAAAGATTACCCAACACAGCTTAACCAAAGTTAGACGATCGCTAAAAGAAAGAGATTTAGCCTTCCAGGCAGATAACCTAGAATGAATTCGATCAATGATGGGTTGCCAATGTCTTTTCAGCGACATTTTAGCTCCTACAGGAACACCCAAATATTTGATGGGAAAAGAAGTAGTGTTAGATCCCAGGATACGCGCACATCCGTTTGATTCCTTTGTCGTAACTCTGATCCCATAAACTTGAGATTTTCCAAAATTCACCTTAAGACCCGCACAAGCATGAAAACATCTTAAGATCCTCGCCAAGTTGTCAAAATTTGAACTTAACCAATCGCTAAAAAATAGAACATCATTAGCATAAAAAAGATGTGATATAGAAGGACCCTAGTTAAGAATACGAACTCCGCAAAATAAAGATTTTTGGCATGCAGATTTCATGGCGACATTGAGCCCTTCCATAACAATAATAAAAATAAATGGAGAGAGCGGGTCTCCATAGGGAAGCCCTTGGAAATATGGAATTACATTTACTTTGTTAAAAGTTTCCAAATATTTATCTAACTACTAAAACTAATATCATCTTTCAAACCAATGCTCCTCGCATATTGAACGTGCTTAATCCTAGTAAGACCTTTTATGAGGGGATCTGTAGGATTTTTTTCTGATGATACCCTCTTCACGATGAGGTGTCCTTCTTCTACTCTATGTCTGATAAAATAGTATTTTCTATCGATATGTCTCGATCTGCCATGATCTCTCGGTTCCTTTGTCAAGGCAACCGTTCCTTCATTATCACAGAAAATCTCCATTGGCTCCTTTATGACTGGCACAACTCCAAGGTCTCTGATGAAGTTCTTCAACCATATAGCCTCCTTCGATGCTTTGCTTGCAGCTATGTATTCTGATTCACATGTAGAATCAGTGACTGTCTCCTATTTGGAACTTTTCTAAGTCACTACTCCTCCATTAAGGGTAAATACGCAGCCAAATTGAGAACGAAAATTGTCTCTGTCTTTCTGAAACTGGCGTCACTGTACCTTGTTACTCTCAAGTCATCACTGCCACCAAGCACAAGGAACTAGTCCTTAGTTCTTCGTAGATACCTAAGAATATTCTTGACTGTTGTCCAATGAGCTCGACACGGATTTCGTTGATATCGACTAACCATGCTCAAAGCAAAAGCCACATCAGGGTGAGTACATATCATAGCATACATGATCGATCCAACAACGGAAGCATATAGACCTTGACTCATTTCTGCTATCTTTGCATCAGTACTCGGACTTTGAGTCTTACTACGAGTAGGCTTCATAACTCGCGCGTCCAGATCAACTTCTACACAACGAGTTAGGCCAACCAACTTGTCGAGTAGGCCACTCAACTTGCACAAAATCCTCAGCTCCCACATCCAGGAATCGGGATGTTACAATTCTCCCCCATTTAAATTAGATTTCATCCTCGAAATCTCTTTTTATCAACACAACGATTGAAATGAACACCCGAGAAGCACCATCAAGAAATCTCATATCATACAATGATCTCCCTCCCAAGACACTCGAAACCAAACAAGAACTCCCAACCCGAAGAAGGACGGACCCCTCTGTCGTTGCAGTGCCAGCTCTGACTTTCCAGAACCTGAAAACTATTGTGGTCTGTCTCGCTGACAGATCGCCCATGCAGAATATCATCATGTTAATCAATTATCGAATAACAGACCCTGATAAACACTTCCAACTCTGATTATCTTGTTGTGACTGATGGGAACAAGTCGTTGACCAATAATTGGGTGATGATCACATATGACTGACATACTAATCGATCCAGATCGTAACTCAAAAGGAATGGAGGGGTCGTATTTCACCAAGGACCAACCACCAGTACCGCTATCAGAACCCTTCTAAAGAATGAACCTTAATACTCTGTCCTCACACACTAGAAGAATGACCATGCCCGGTCGGAACTATCCTCTTATATCTGCAATCATAAGCCCCAACTTCCTCTCAAATGTCCCTTCCAACACTAAGTACCAGGTCAGCTCCCGACCTAAGATTTGAACCTCTGAGGCTACCCTAACACCTTCCGAAAATACGACTTCACAGTTGTTATGTCCAACCAAGTTGTCTCAACTAATCACACTAGTCTCACAGTCACCAAGTTCGCTTTGCCGTAAGCAATTACTACATCCGAATTGAACTCGGACCTCGCCTCTAACCTCTGTCGTCTACTACTTGTTACTTCATGCGTGTTGTAGATCTCCTCAAACCAACGAACCGATCCACCCAGGTCTAAAACATCAAATAGTAAATATCCCCACTCACAAAGAAATCCGTCTGAGAACTCTGACATCCCAACTTGCCCGTCCTCCATACAGATAGAGCCTAAACTTAACACAAGAGTCTGGCCCAACATAGAATTGTAACCACTCGTATCCAATCTATTACTCAACTCATGACCCGAGATCTGTGAATCCATGCGTACATTACTCCTCCCATTCTTTCGATTTGTGACAACTTCTCCCTCAGTCGAGATAATATGGTTTCCGACCATCACAGAGACCTCAGTCTTGCCCCTGGTCCGGCCACCATGTTCCCATGGACTCATTTGGCAAGGCTACCCATGCCTAAGAAGCCCTCTACGTAACATCATGAATAGTAAAGGCTATGGTTCTCCGTAATTTTACAACACTCTCTCACTGACTAATAAGTACTACGGCTCCTCGCAGTCTTATGATACTCTCTCATTGCCTCATGAATGGTACGACTCCCCGTAGTCTTGTGATACTCTCTTTCGCTGCTTATGAATGCTACAACTCTCCACAGTCTTACGGTACTCTCTCTCTCTCTCTCTCTGACTCATGTATGCTACGGCTCCCCAGTCATACAATACTCCCTCTCTGACTCATGTAGACTACTACTCCCCATAGTCACACGATAGTCTCTCTCTGTCTCATGTATGTTACAGATTCCCGTAGTCATACTCTCTCTCTCTCGCTCGCTCTCTTTCTCTCTTTTTCTCTCTCTCTCTCTCTCTCTCTGACTCATGTATGGTACGACTCCCCGCAGTCATACAATACTCTTTCTCTCTATCTCATGTATGCTACGACTCCCTGCAGTCATACGATACTCTCTATACAATACTCTTTCTCTGACTCATGTATGTTACGGCTCCCCACAGTCATACAATACTCTCTCACTCGCCTGACAGTCCTAAGTGATTACTCCCACCCGGATCCACTCACTCTCTTATCACCCCAAAATATTATCATCAGATCGTCACCATACTAAGTTCACTATCTCATGCTCTGCGGTCTAACATATTTAGGTGCACCCACCTTCCTAGATTATGCATCACTACTCTTGACAAAAGTTCGCGTAGACAAGGCACTTTCCTCAGTACAGTCACACCCTTGAACAATTCCCGTCTGGCATCAATTAGCAGATGGTCTCACATCTAGAAATATAGTCGCTTGATGCTCTAATTGTTGTCTGACAAACCCAAACCACATAATAACCCAACAATTTAAGGCATCATACTCGGATACCCCGATACACCATCATAGAATCTCACGATAGCTTGTAACGACCACTCATCTTCCGTTTACACGACTCAAAATCTTGAAGTACTCCAACTCATAATTTAAAACACGGAGGAATCATCAATGACTGATAACGCGTTGACGACAATCCGAAACCCCATCCTTTACTGATCAAAACCCATGAAAAACTACTTATACCGACTCTGAAGTTGATTGAAAAATCAACTGCTGCCCTTACCGGAGTACAAATAATAATCTATACGTCGAACTCTCAGTTTCTCCGCAATCGAATCTTGACCTCGGCAACCCAACCGCCTCGAAACTCAAACATTAGCACACTCGAAGAAACACAGACCGCAATCAGATTCCTGTCCAACGACCACCTGCCATGAAGACACTCATTCTCTCCTGAGCATATGCGACATGCATCATCTCGCTATGTATGTTGCCTTAACTACCACATGACCCCAGCCTCATACATTTGGACCGCAGATCCCCATAACCCAAACTTTTGTACCACGCCAGACTGAGAATCCTCCCCACAGAATACCCAGTTCTCCCCTACTTAGCGTTCGAACCATCATCCATTGACATACCAACATAACACACTATAGACTGGCTCACCAGATGTACCATTCCTGACTCGTGGAATGTACACGCAGTACTCAATGACCTCCCAGATAATGAACCAATAACTCCAGGTATCTTGAATCTCAGATGAAAACCTCGGAATCCTCCTAATGTGACTGCCTCTAGTCACCGCAAAATCACATACTGACTCTTCATCGGACATCTCGACTGTCCCGAATTACTTATGACTTTCAGCCTGAAATAATGAACTATTACACACACCTCATCTCCGATTCCTCATCCAACATTTCATCGTATGAATTATCATAGAAGCAAGAGACCTTATTGCATAGTTGATATACAATGTAAACAACGAGGGTCGTCGCCCCGATATACTCCTCTTGACAACCTAGAACTTCTGCTAAAATATGCCTTACTATACTCAACTAAGGCATACCCTTGTCCTCATCCTTCTCAGTGCCCTCTAATGACTCTCTCACGGTATAAGAAATACCTCGGAGCAAAAATTCTCTAGTGAAAATATCACAACTATAGGCTACCCCATGGGGTTTACCTCCAACTCTGAAACCGAAAACTCGTTATCTCTTTCGCTCCACACGGGAAGCAGAAATATTGTAATTCACGTCACAGAAAGTGACATTTCAACCATTGGCTGGTCACTCAATCCAGACGTCAATCCTCCACAAAATATCATATCCACTGTTCCTTGAGCCCTGCAACTCCAACTGGCACCTCACCAGTTAAAGCCCTCGGGATCTAAACTCAATTTTCCTCACTAGGTATACTCCATTGAAGCTCGACCGATATGGCCCTCTGGCCCCACAATCTACCATATCCATTCTCAGTCTGAATAATCACAACGAGATAACTTAGAACCTCTGCTACGAATCATGGTACCTGAACCATGTTATCTCCCCTAAATTTGCTACTTAGAACCTCTGGAATTCTCCCTATTTCAAGTATGGGTCCTCTACTTTCAATAGTACGGGCCCATACGACCTGCCATATCTACCCATGCTTTTCACATGGATCATCCCAGATTTCCTAAGTAGCTGCTCCACCTTCTCAATCACCAATCCCATTACACATGTTTGCTCTTTAGCGCATACTTACCTCTAAACAGCATACTCATCTGACTAAGGTCACTCCCTAGGCTCTTCCTAGGTTCTCACACTTCTCTGTCATCAGTAACTGAAGAACTCCTCATGATGCCAGCCATCTACCTCCTGAATATCATCATATTCACTTAGTAGCTGACTCTCATCATCAAGAGTTCCACAAAGCACAAACCAAGCAGCATTCGGGCATCAAATTACCTCCACCAGCACATAAAACCACTCTATCCTACAACTCCACTCGCTCTATCCACAACTCAAAAGGCATCACCGAACTCAGACAATCCTATCTCTCGTGGGTATCTAACTACTCTCTCAGTAGATTCCTCAAATGCTCATCTAGGTATCTTTCCTAGATTACACCTCTACTCAAATCTCTCTCTAAAAGATTCTTGCTAGGTGCTCCTACTCATCACATACATAGAGCAAATAGAAGATAATATCAACCAATAGCATCCCTTAGGCTAAGGCATCATGAATCAGGCAACTCTAGCTCTAAATTCCTGAAATACCTAGCATATCCTCTAGCATGCAGCTCTAATATCTCATAAGTATCTTGTAATATAAACAAGTAATGGTATTTTGGGAAATCACCATTCAGACTTTGGCTGATTGTACACACTGCTCCATCTCGTTTTCTCTAAAAGCCTCTAAATCATTTTATAAAAATCATTTATTTTTAGAAAATTTTCTCAAATCATCAGTTTGATTCCAGACATACCCGTGAGTACATCTGAATCCCTCAAACCAAGGATCTAATACCAACTTGAAACACTCAAAAATATCAAGTAAATTTTTCATTTTTAAAACCGCATAAAACACAATTTCACAAATCTCAAAACACAATTGTATAAATTGTTCAAAGCACAAGACAACAAAATGTTGATAATATCCTAGAATCCTAAAAAACATAATCTCTATTTGGTGTGTACAATCATGTTGGTGCCTTCCCGCGATCTCGAAATGTACTTGAAACACATATAACTCAACACGATAAGCATAAAGCTTAGTGAGTCCCCCAAAATACCACATACACGATCATAAGCCTCTTATGGCTATAGCTCAGCATGGACCCTCCATACATGTGTCTCGGTGAGGACCCTCTGGTCTCACGGTTCGGTGTGGACCCTCCGGTCATGCGTCTCAGTGAAGCCCCTCCGGTCTCACAGCTCGGGTTGGACCCTCCTGTCTTGTATCTCAGTGAAGACCCTCCAGTCTCACAGCTCGGGTTGGACCCTCTAGTCCTGTCTCTCAGTGAGGACCCTCCGGTCTTACAACTCGGTTTGGACCCTCCAGTCCTAACTCATTAAAGCACAGAATAATATATCATATATATCATAAAGACAAAATACATAATATCACATAACTCAGTATAAGCACAGAGGACCCTCCGGTCGATAACTCAAATAAGACCCTCCGGTCACACAATATTACCACTCAGGTAACTATAGTGTGAAGACTCAACTCGTAGAGTAAAACAATATATCCCACACTCGAACTGCTTGTCTAGACTTCGCCCTCCATAGCCTCCATTATCCATAGCTTGACCAAACCCTAATGTTAACGAAAGTCAACAGTCAAAGCTGACCCAACTCATCGAGTGCAACTCATCTACTCGTCGAGTTCCTCAGTGCTCAGTGAATCACGAAACCCAAGTCAACTCACTGACTTGCTAGCTAACTCATCGAGTCCATACCGAGTCCAGAAGATCGGGGAAAACCCTAGCCACTCGTCGAGTTGCTCCACCAACTCGTCGAGTTTACTCTTAGTCTAAAACGGGAAAAGTCGACTCGACTCGTCGAGTTGGATGCCCAACTCATCGATTTCTTCAACTATTACACAATAAACTCATTCCAGTCGATTCATATGCTCCAAACTCTAGATGCAACCTCCTAGGATGAATTACCACGTAAAGTTGCCAAATTTACGATCATGCAAGGCCTCACAAGGCTACAACACCCAAAACTAAGCTCAAGAAGGGTTTAGGACATGAAGATGAGTCAAAGATTCATAAATCTTGAGACTTTATGTACATGAGGGCTTAAAGGAGTCCAGATCTGCAACTACTCCCCCTGCACAAGCTCAACCCGAAAATGGCCCTTATTTTACACCAAAATACCCATAAACTCACACAACAAGATATCTAAGAAATGGAAAGGCAAGGTAAGTACTTTTTACCTCCAAATAGATGCTACAAATGTATGAATGTTGGATCTAAAGAATCGTTCTTGTTCCAAGCTCTTCACTCTTCAAGCTTCCTCCAAGAATGCACACTTTTTGGCTTCACACGCTCAAAATATGGTCTAGCTCACTAGGGTTTCTATCTGGACATGATAGGGTGATGGGGGAGGCGGGGTAAAGGAGTTAAAGTCCTTTAAATAGGGTGAAAACCCGAATAATTAGGGTTTTTCTCTAAACAGCCTCAACTCGTCGAGTCCAGCTCTCCAACTCGACGATTAGGCTTCATAACTCACGCATCCAGATCAACTCCAACATGACGAGTTGGGTCAACCAACTCGTTGAGTGGGCCCTTCAACTTGCACAAAATCCTCAAGTCCCACATCCAGGAATCGAGGTGTTACAAAAACCGGGTACCATGATATGTTAAGAGGTGACATTCAGAAATATGGAAGCAATTCGGCGCGCCTGACTTTGGATGATATGATAGCCAGGGCACGAGAGAGGGAGATTGATATAGAGCACATCAAGAAGAGGAAGGCGGAGACTATTTATACGAATAGGGTTTCAGTGAAGAAACCCAAGGGATTCGACTCGAGGTCGAAGGGCCAGCAGGGCCAGAGCTGTTGTGGGTACCAAAAACAAACATCTTCAGGTATCTAAAACGAACATCCTCGCTCGGAATTTGGTACCCATCTAGTTCGGGTTCTCTGTGCAAGCATTCTTTGATGCTGATATCGGAGGTTGCAGTCTTGATCGCAAAAGTACAACTGAAGAATGTCAATTTCTAGATGGAAAACTCGTCAGTTGGCAATCAAAGAAACAGACATGTGTTTCTCTATCGACTGTCGAAGCTAAATATATTGCAGCTGCCTCTTGTACCTCGCAGGTGATATGGATTCAAAGTCAGTTAAGGGACTATGGCATTAACATGAAAATAATCCTCTTATACTGTGATTCCAAAAGTGTCATTCGCGTCTTTCACAACCCAGTGCAACACTCCAAGACCAAACACATTGCACTGAGGTATCACTTTATTAAAGATCATGTGGAAGATGAAAATTTCGAGATTCATTTTTTAGATCCGCTGATCAACTGGCCAACATCTTTACCAAATCCTTACTAAAACAAACCTTTCATCGCATTCTTCAAGGCTTAGGAATGATTGAAGCTGAACCAGTTTTGAAACCACCTTCGCACTAGGAAAATATTGATTGAACTGTGAATGGGTGCGAACGCTCGTACTAATTCATAGTCTATTGTTCATCCATGAAATTTCGCATTTATTCATAGTTTACTTTTCATTCGCGAATGCTCGTAGTGGCTCGCAGTCCACTGTTCATTAGGAGGTTCGGAATTTCTTGTATACTTTTGTATATTTCGTGTGCTTCTACTTATTTAATATTTCTGTTTTTATTTCTTTTTCAGAAAATTCAAAATCCAAAAATATTTTATTTATTTCTGTTTTTATTTCTTTTTCAAAAAAATCAAAATTCCAAAAATATTTTCTATCTTTTCATTTTTTATAAAAAATCAAAATCATAGATAGTTGAGCAGGACTGGCATATCGTATCATGATATTCTCAATTACGAATGATGAGGCAGGATTTGAATTTCTAATCGTTACACTAGTCAAGTGTCCCTAGAAGCATGTTGTTGCATATAGTCTGAAGCCTTTGAGACTCTTTGTATGAAGCCCTAATGAATTGATAATACCACTTATTTCTTCCCAATCAGGCTGATATTCACATAAGTCATTGAGCTACCTTACTCTTATCACATCGAGTTAAGAGTTTACTGCTTGGTCACTTTCATATAGCAGAGGTATATTTCTCTTTGGAGCCATCTCAAAGATTTCTCCATCACATTCGTTTCCACACTAGTAACCCTTGAGACTCTTAGAAATTATCACTAAGGTTTATGGTTGCACAATCTCTATGTTTATGATCTAAAATTCGTTATAACCACGAATTAAGTGAAATCCAAAATCCAACACATATTTACGAATTGACGGTGAACAATCTAGATGTTCTAAATTAATCATCATGGAATTGACGAAACTCCACTTTTGTGGTCCGTACCTTGAAATCTCTTTTTTTGCAAGATCTTTACGAAATGTTCTACACCTAAGACTTTTCTTCCCATAAGATCCAGTTTTTATTTTTCTTGAGATTTCTATATTATCCAACCACTCAAAAATTTTCCAAAGCATACTTGTTCTTATGGCAACACTGGCCAGACAAGTAATTCATACGAACGTTCGGACTTATATTGAGTTTCAGGCTTAGTTAAAGAATAAGCCACCCCTTTTGCCTTATTAAAAGAACTCTTTCACTGTTCCTGCACAAACAGATGCTTAATTAAACGGGACACCACACAAGTGTGACAACCCCCAAATCTATTACCGTTACAAATCCCATCCTCCAAAACCGCACATTCCGGTTTCCAAACGTAAGGATTTCGTCCCTATCTTGTTCTAATCATAGTCCATAGCATTTAGAGGCCTAAAATCATAGAATTTAGAGGATTAAGTGGAGTTTACGGCCTAGGAAGCCCCTTAGGCCGTAAACACCTAAAATCTTGCCAAAAGCCTCATTTTTCCTTAATTTAAGCTCATATACTAATTAAGGGACTTACCTAGGGGAGTTTGGACATTAAAACATAAGAAATTGATGCCTAAAATGGAGTTTACAGCCCAAGGTTATGCTTAGGCCGTAAACACCCAAAAACTTTGGATTTAAGTCCCAAAAACTCATCTAGGGCATGGGGTAAATTTGCTATGACCTTTAGACATGTTTTAGTACATTAAACAACACCATTTAGAGGCAAAAAGAGGAGTTTATGGCCAATCTTATGCTTAGGCCGTAAACACCCAATAAATATGCCAAAATGCCCCTAAAACTTCACCTAATGTCATCTAGTGTTTATCTAAGGTGAAGGGAAGTGTGTTGTACCATTAATCATCTCATTTTGAAGCCAAAAGAAGAGTTTATGGCCAAGACTATACTTGGGCCGTAAACTCCCCAATTTTTATGCCAAAATGCCCCAAAACTCCATCTAAGCCCTTCTAGTATTTATCTAAGGTGAAGGGAAGTGTGTTGTACCATTTAAACATACATTTTGAAGAACAAAATGGAGTTTACGGCCTAAGCACAATCCTTGGCCGTAAACTCCCCAAAATGTCCCTAAATGAGGGTTTAAACCCTCCAAATTGGTTCACAACACTTGCTAGTAATTTAGGGGAATGATTAAAGGCCTTATTTTACAATTTGGGAGGACCACATGAGTTTACGGCCAAGCCTAGGGGGCTTACGGCCGTAAACTCCCAAGGAGTGACCTTTAGGCCGTAAAATCCAAGGGAGTGAACTCATGGGCTTCCCCGTAAATCTCTCTTGGCCTTGTACCACTCCCGGGAACCCCTTCTAGGCCCTAAAACCCCGAATTGATTCTAAAATGCCTAAATACTTTAATGAAAGGCATAAATTGATTAATTCCTTGTAAAATACATATTTCATATGACATTAGGGTCCTAGAAAGGTGCTCAAGTCGTTATTTGGTACCAAACGTTCAACCGACACTTTTACCCGATTTGCGCGATTTCAGGTGAGTTCATACCCCTTTAATGAACCTTTCAAATGTTTTATATGTTTTAGGGGGGATACAAGTTGATTATACATGTTTATGGAAAGTTATACAAGATAATTACTCATGTTACGGAGATTAATCACATGTGATTCACTATCCGCAGTTCAAATCACATGTGATTCATCACTATGCCTATTAAATGGATTTTACGTTTTCAAAACTGTTTCGGATAAACAACCAAGTTTTTTTAAATGTTTCTTTTGAGCAATGCTTTTATTAAACAAATCTTCTTATAAATTGTAACCAAACTGATATATTTATATAAGTAAGACTTGAAGGACTTAGGACCGATAGCTCGCCTTATTTCCTGTTCTTGTTTGATTGTGGGCTTAGGGTAGTGGTTATCCGTCCGACTGTCGTTGATTTCTTAGTTATATATCTTGTATATTAGTATGGGTTACGAATATTTCTCATTTCATTAGATACCTAAATCACTAACATGACAAGAACCATGCACACTAAGTTAACTATAATAGGTATAGTTAATGCCACTACTACCACTACTCACTATAGTCACTACTCTCTACACTATAATTAACACTATTACCAGACAATACACTAGTAAAGGGAATACACTACGAACTATACTAAATGACTACTACACTATAACAAAAGAGAAAGCACCAAACAGACGGCAACACACTAATCCACTACGAGATACTCTATTCACTACCCACTACGCCCGGAGTTTTCCGACAGGAAGACGACACTACATGTATAGATCTATACGGGGCAGACGCCATTTCATCCCGACTGTTAATTTCAGTCCGCGCCGTACAGGCCCAGGGATGCCACTACTTCACTATACTGTGCATGACCGGGAAGGTCATGGGGTCCGCTATTACTCACGCTATTGGTAACATACAAGAAATACACTATAACCACACTATAATGCCAAATCAAATGTTAAGTTAATATTCCGAAGTAACCAAGAAATCTAACACTAAAGGAAGCTGGTACCACTATTATTGACCTCAGGCATAACATACTTTATTGCATTTACTCAGTTGAGAGTCACTATTATACTCTTATGATAAATGATTTTCAAAGATGAGAATGACATGTTTCTTAAAGATTTTCACTTACAACCCATTTCTGGAAAATATAGGCTTTTCTAGGTTTTACTACTACATATAACTGTAATTTGCAGCTTTTCACACTATCAGTTCTAATGCTTTCTATACAAAAACTCACACTAAACTCTTATGAACTCACCAGCTTTATGCTGATATTCTTTTGCAAAATAACTTGTATCCTCAGGTCAAAGATAGACAGGTACAGATGCAGTATTTTTGGAGAAGGTGGAGCACACAAGGCCCATCTCTTATTTTTGATTTACTTTTGGTGTTTGTTAAACAATACAAAACACACTTGTAATTAAAAATTTACTATGTAAATACAATGGTTGTATGTTTCTTGTTTACTATTATACAATTGAGATGATACTGTACATGACGTCCTCCACCCCGAAATGTATTCCGCCGTTATCGGTTTTGGGGTGTGACAAATTGGTATCAGAGCATTTTTTATAGTGAATCAAGTATATCAACCTATAAAAGATATACGAACTATAAACACTTTGGGACTAAAACACTCTGACCAAGAATATATACTGTTAAGTATCTAAAAGATCTAACTAAGTATATATATACGCACATCACTATAAAACTCAGAAGTCAGTATCACCCTAGAACAAAACAAAAGTATTAAGATTGTTGGGCAGCACAATTGGGCTTAGAGACATATAGTCACATTCGGGGTGATGTAGCTTGATCAACTACGTTTTCCTGAGAGTGACTAGCATGTGCCTAAGTTTGGTTGTGATGTTGCAACAAGTCTAAAACTTACCAACACTACCTCAATAACATTACCATAAGGATACTATAGGAGTATTCTGTATCTCTAGAACATACGTATGTGATAACAATAAGGGTCGTTACTAGTAGGACAATAGTTGCTAAGTGGATACACCACGGTTACATGTGATTAGGGCGCTATAGACTCAGAATCTGAAGCCTTTGCTTCATTCCCTGTTCTTGTTTGATTAGGGGTCTGAAAATAGGTTGCTTATTCGAAGGACTATCTTGCTTCGGTTACATGTAATCGTATCCACTATGCAAGTATTGGGTCGACTAATAACGATTCATCCTATAGGTATCTTAGAATAGTACGTCTATTAACCTTTCCATTCCCCTTTCTCGCATAGATAGCATGGCTGGTTTCCACCATCCCGGCGATCCGTACTATCCGAACCAGGGCAATGGAGGATGGCTCGACGAGGAGTCAGACGATGATCACCCGATCCCTTTGGATGATCATCATGCTGAAGGATTCTCGGATAGCTCGAGCTCTGAACCAGAAGTTAACAACCAACCTCTTGAAGCCCCGAACCCTAACCCCCGTCCGGCATTTCAAGGTCCCACTCCTATGTGGGCCATATCCTTACACCGATGGAGCGAGGAGCAGGGTCAGCCCTTGCCTTACAATGGAGACCGAAACTTTTACAACATAAGCGAAGGAGGATCAGCGCATCGGGTTCTGCCCATCATGATTCGAAGGATTGCCAGGAATGTTGAGCAGGGTCAAGCTGCTATTGGTCGAGTTGTAGAAGTGGATGACAACTCAAATCTCAATACGGTTCGCATCCGCCAACTCGAAGAAGCCATGGACAGGACAAGGAGGACCAACGAGGCTCTGCAGCATCAGCTGACTGCATCCCGAGCCGAGGTTAGGGAACTCCGAGCACGCCAAAGGACTCACGATCGACACCTTCAAGAAGTTATGCGTCAGCTAGCAGATCTGAGGATTCGCCAAACAAGTAACCGCCACCAATAGAAGACGTCTAGCTACTCCACTCTTTTGTTTAAAGGACTAGCCTCCTTCTCTCTATGTTCCGTAGGCCTTTTATCTATAAACATCCCTAGCTTAAAAGTACTCTAGTTGAACCTCTAAACTGCCAACATTTTCTCTATGGTGTGATGTAAGACCTACTGTTAGGTCAATTTTCATGAACTTGTGTTACATCATTAATACCAGTGCATTGGCAGTTAACTACTCTATTGCTATGACACTCATTCTAATTTTGGATTATGTTGATTTAATCCACGAAGCACTCTATTCATATTCGCAATAGGCTCTTACTATTGCTATCATTTCTATAATCTTCCAGTGAAGGATGCCTCCACGAAAGCGTCCCAGTAGAGGAAGACCCGCAACTCAAACCCCTCCTCCACCACCTCCTCCTCCGCAGTTCGACCCGGTGTTGTTCCAAACAGCGGTGACCGCGGCTGTGATAGCAGCCATGGCCTAAATGAACTCTGGGGATGCGAGCGGTGGTAACTCCAGGTTCGGTGAAGTCCATCATAGGGTGCAGGGATGCACTTATAAGGATTTCATGAACTGTAAACCTACCTTCTTCGAGGGTACCGGAGAAATTCTGGCATTATCCCAGTGGTTCGAAAGAACCGAAGCTGTATTTGAGATGTGCTCTTGTTTCAAAGAGAGCAAAATCAAGTTTGCTACTGCTACGCTCACTAACAGGGCCTTGACATGGTGGAACGACCATGTCAGTGCACTTTCCTTGGTCACAGCCAATGTCATGGGCTGGGACACTCTAAAAGACCTCATGAGAGGGGAGTACTGCCCCAGAGGCGAAGTTCAGAAACTTGAGGAAGAACTCTGGAACCTCAAGATGAAAGGGACTGACATAACAGCTTACACAGCCAGGTTTTGCGACTTGGCGGCTATGTGTCCCAACATGATCCCATCCGAAAGCAAGAAGATTGAACGATACATCTGGGGTTTAGTGCCCCCGTATCGAGGAAATGTTCTGGCCTCACGCCCTACCACTTTTGACAGCGCCAAGGAATTGGCCCAGAGTCTGATCAACCACGAAATCTCCTCCACTCCAACAACAACAACTTCCACTACCACTGCACCACCCAATTCATCTGATAGAAAGAGGAAGCGATGGGATAAGAAGAAGGGCAAGAGAACTCAAACCTCCTCCAAGGACCAGCAAATCGTGGCGGTCCATGCTGCTACCACTCCAGCTGCTCCAACCCCGCCAAAAGCTTATAGCGGGAATCTGCCCAAGTGTCCCAAGTGCCCTTTCCACCACAACGGCCCCTGCCGTGAATTGCAGTGTTCCAACTGCGGCCGAAAGGGCCATACTGTCCGATTTTGCAAGGCCCCTCTTAAACCTATCACACAGGTTCCTGGTGCGGGAGTGACCCCAACTTGTTATGGCTGCGGTGAAACGGGTCATTTTTAGAAGAACTGTCCGAAGGCTACAAATGCTGGGGGAACTGGAAGACTACTTGCTATCGGTCACAATGAAGCGGTAGCTGATCCCACGGTGGTCACGGGTACGTTTCTTCTCAACAACTCTTATGCCTGTGT
Organism: Lactuca sativa; assembly: GCF_002870075.4. Classification (NCBI taxonomy): domain Eukaryota; kingdom Viridiplantae; phylum Streptophyta; class Magnoliopsida; order Asterales; family Asteraceae; genus Lactuca; species Lactuca sativa. The sequence goes on from NC_056627.2 coordinate 261,036,693, forward strand.
CTTATTCGATAGTGGTGCGGAAAGAAGCTTCATAAATCAAAACTTTAAACACTTACTCAAACAAACCCCTCAACCACTAAACGAAACATTCGTCGTAGAAATGGCTAATGGAAAAACAGAAAGTTCTAACGAAATCTATATAGGTTGTACTCTCACGTTAGATGATCACCCATTTTCAATCGATCTTATACCAGTCTCAATCAAGAATTTTGATGTCATTGTTGGTATGGATTGGTTGAGTCTTCATCGCGCCGATATCCTATGCTCCGACAAAGCCATTCGCCTGAACCTTCCGAATCAGGAAACCCTATTGATATATGGAGATAAGCCGAGTACGAGCCTTTGTATCATCTCTAGCATTCAGGCTCAGAAATACTTGCGCAAGGAATATCGCGCCTTTCTTGCTCACGTTGTCGACACTAACCAGAAATCGAAAGATCCAAAAGACATTCCCGTAGTATGCGATTTCCCTGATGTCTTTCCGGAGGATCTTCCAGGCCTACCTCCCAAACAACAGATTGAATTCAGAATCGACCTAGTCCCAGGAGCTACCCCCGTAGCTAAGTCTCCCTACCGTCTAGCGCCCGCTGAAATGCAAGAGCTATCCGGTCAACTCAACGAACTGCTCAGCAAGGGTTTCATAAGACCGAGCTTCTCACCTTGGGGAGCTCCGGTCTTGTTCGTGAAGAAGAAGGATGGATCGTTTCGAATGTGCATCGATTATAGGGAACTCAATAAACTAACGGTCAAAAATCACTATCCTCTCCCTCGTATCGACGATTTATTCGACCAACTACAAGGAGCGAGCTACTTCTCCAAGATTGATCTTAGATCCGGGTATCATCAGTTACGGGTGCTTGAGGAAGATGTTCCGAAGACAGCCTTCCGAACCCGCTACGGGCATTTTGAGTTCATAGTTATGCCCTTTGGACTGACTAACGCCCCCGCAGTATTCATGGACTTGATGAATAGGGTGTGTCGTCCATATCTAGATCAGTTCGTTATCGTCTTTATTGATGATATACTCGTCTACTGTCGGAGTGAGGAAGAACACGGGGATCATTTACGACGAGCCCTGGAAACACTGCGATCCGAGAAGTTATACGTGAAGTTCTCTAAGTGCGAGTTTTGGATCCGAAGAGTTGAATTCTTAGGGCACGTGGTCAGTGAAGACGGAATCCACGTGGATCCCTCCAAAATTAAAGCTATTGAGAACTGGTCTGCACCGAAGACGCCAACGGAAATTCGTCAATTTCTAGGCCTCGTTGGCTACTACCGCAGATTCATCCAAAATTTCTCTCGGATTGCGAAGCCTCTCACTATGCTAACTCAGAAGGGTGTATCATTCGACTTGGAAGAGAAACAGGAGAAGGCATTTCAGACCCTTAAGCAAGCCCAATGCACCGCACCAGTATTATCCCTTCCCGAAGGGACAGAAGATTTTGTTGTATACTGTGATGCATCCAATCAGGGGCTGGGTTGTGTCTTGATGCAACGAGGCAAGGTTATCGCCTATGCCTCGAGGCAGTTAAAGACCCATGAAGTGAACTACACTACTCACGACCTCGAGTTAGGAGCGGTCGTCTTCGCACTAAAAATCTGGAGACACTACTTGTATGGGACAAAGAGCGTGGTGTACACTGATCATAAAAGCCTCCAACATATACTGAACCAAAAAGAACTCAACATGAGACAGCGTCGATGGGTCGAGCTACTTAACGGTTACGACTGTGAAATTAGATATCACCCGGGGAAAGCCAACGTAGTAGCGGACGCCCTGAGTAGAAAGGAATATTCTGGTCGAAGAACCAAGTCATTGACGATGACTATCCATTCGTATCTATCCACGCAGATCAAAGAGGCTCAACTGGAAGCCTTAAAGCCCGAGAACGTGACGGGAGAATCCCTGCGCGGAATGGATAAAAATCTGGAAGTTAAGGGTGACGGAGCCTACTACTTCATGGACCAGATCTGGACTCCACGCTATGGAGGTTTCAGAGACTTGGTCATGAAGGAAGCACACAGCACTCGCTACTCCATCCACCCGGGTTCAGATAAGATGCATCTGGATCTCAAAAAGCTATACTGGTGGCCGAACATGAAAGCGGAGATCGCTACCTTTGTGAGTAAGTGCCTTACTTGCGCGAAGGTCAAGGTCGAATATCAAAAGCCATCAGGACTCCTCCAACAACCTGAGATACCGGAATGGAAGTGGGAGCGGATCACAATGGACTTTATCACCAAACTGCCCAAGACAGCGGGTGGATTAGTTACCATTTGGGTCATCGTCGACAGGTTGACCAAGTCCGCACACTTCCTACCCATCAAAGAAACAGACAAGATGGAGAAACTCACGAGGACATACCTAAAAGAAATAGTACGACTGCATGGCATCCCTATATCTATTATCTCGGACCGAGATAGTAGATTCACCTCTAGGTTTTGGCAATCTTTGCAAAAGGCACTAGGGACGAGGCTGGACATGAGCACAGCCTACCATCCGCAGACTGACAGACAAAGTGAAAGGACGATCCAAACCTTAGAAGATATGATGCGAGCTTGTGTGATTGATTTCGGGAAATCGTGGGATACACACTTACCTCCCGTGGAGTTTTCCTACTACAATAGTTATCATACGATCATCAAGGCAGCTCCATTCGAAGCCCTCTACGGCTGGAAGTGCAGATCCCCTTTGTGCTGGGCTGAGGTGGGTGACACTCAGCTAGCTAAAGGACGAGTTCCTGACAGCGCCCTCACTGGCCCGGAGATCATTCGAGAGACAACTGAGAAAATTGTACAGATACGTGAACGACTAAAGGCCGCTAGGGATCGACAGAAAAGCTACGCCGACAACCGAAGAAAACCCTTGGAATTCCAGGTGGGAGACCGAGTCCTTTTGAAGGTCTCGCCCTGGAAGGGCACGATACGCTTCGGAAAGCGTGGAAAGCTGAACCCAAGGTACATAGGGCCCTTCGAGATTCTCGCCAGAATCGGCCCCGTAGCTTATAAACTCAACTTACCCCACGAGCTAAGTAACATACATCCTACCTTCCACGTCTCAAACTTGAAGAAATGCCTGTCTGACGAGACTCTCGTGATCCCCCTCGACGAGATCGAGGTCAATGAGAGCCTCAACTTCGTGGAAGAGCCTGCGGAGATTATGGATCGGGAAGTAAAACGAACGAAACAAAGCCGCATCCCAATTGTGAAAGTTCGGTGGAACGCCAAGCGAGGACCGGAATTCACTTGGGAGCGCGAGGACCAAATGAAACTCAAATATCCCCATCTCTTCGCTTAATAGTATTGTAATTCTTATCTATTTGAATTCTAAATTTCGGGACGAAATTCCCCTAACGGGGGGATGATGTGACAACCCCCAAATCTATTACCGTTACAAATCCCATCCTCACTAACGGAATGCGTCGCTATATGTTATTCTCTGTAATATTTGGAGTCATCAATAAACAAATATCTAGTTGTTATATGTCTAGATATTATCATAAGTAATTATAACTTGTATGTGTTAACCCCGTTTAACCAAATAGAGTTATATTACTTTTTCAACCACTTCACTCGGGTAAAAAGTTTTAACCCCGTTAAACTTTAACATCGGGTAGCCGTGTATCGGGTGCAATACCCGAGACATATATAAACAAATGGACACTACATTTAAGCTCTTTCACCACACATTCACTCTCTCTCTCTCACTACTTTCTCTGTCTAGACCCGAACCCGACTCCAAAACCGCACATTCCAGTTTCCAAATGTAAGGATTTCTTCCCTATCTTGTTCTAATCATAGTCCATAGCATTTAGAGGCCTAAAATCATAGAATTTAGAGGATTAAGTGGAGTTTACGGCCTAGGAAGCCCCTTAGGCCGTAAACACCTAAAATCTTGCCAAAAGCCTCATTTTTCCTTCCTTTAAGCTCATATACTAATTAAGGGACTTACCTAGGGGAGTTTGGACATTAAAACATAAGAAATTGATGCCTAAAAAGGAGTTTACGGCCCAAGCTTATGCTTAGGCCGTAAACACCCAAAAACTTTGGATTTAAGTCCCAAAAACTCATCTAGGGCATGGGGTAAATTTGCTATGACCTTTAGACATGTTTTAGTACATTAAACAACACGATTTAGAGGCAAAAAGAGGAGTTTACGGCCAAGCTTATGCTTAGGCCGTAAACACCCAATAAATATGCCAAAATGCCCCTAAAACTTCACCTAATGTCATCTAGTGTTTATCTAAGGTGAAGGGAAGTGTGTTGTACCATTAATCATCTCATTTTGAAGCCAAAAGAAGAGTTTACGGCCAAGACTATACTTGGACCGTAAACTCCCCAATTTTTATGCCAAAATGCCCCAAAACTCCATCTAAGGCCTTCTAGTATTTATCTAAGGTGAAGGGAAGTGTGTTGTACCATTTAAACATACATTTTGAAGAACAAAATGGAGTTTACGGCCTAATCACAAGCCTTGGCCGTAAACTCCCCAAAATGTCCCTAAATGAGGGTTTAAACCCTCCAAATTGGTTCACAACACTTGCTAGTAATTTAGGGGAATGATTAAAGGCCTTATTTTACAATTTTGGAGGACCACATGAGTTTACGGCCAAGCCTTGGGGGCTTACGACCGTAAACTCCCAAGGAGTGGCTTTTAGGTCGTAAACTACAAGGGAGTGAACTCATGGGCTTCCTCGTAAACCTCTCTTCGCCTTGTACCACTCCCGGGAACCCCTTCTAGGCCCTAAAACCCCGAATTGATGCTAAAATGCCTAAATAATTTAATGAAAGGCATAAATTGATTAATTTCTTGTAAAATACATATTTCATATGACATTAGGGTCCTATAAAGGTGCTCAAGTCGTTATTTGGTACCAAACGTTCAACCGACACTTTTACCTGATTCACCCGATTTGCGCGATTTCAGGTGAGTTCATACCCCTTTAATGAACCTTTCAAATGTTTTATATGTTTTAGGGGGGATACAAGTTGATTATACATGTTTATGGAAAGTTATACAAGATAATTACTCATGTTACGGAGATTAATCACATGTGATTCACTATCCGCAGTTCAAATCACATGTGATTCATCACTATGCCTATTAAATGGATTTTACGTTTTCAAAACTGTTTCGGATAAACAACCAAGTTTTTTTAAATGTTTCTTTTGAGCAATGCTTTTATTAAACAAATCTTCTTATAAATTGTAACCAAACTGATATATTTATATAAGTAAGACTTGAAGGACTTAGGACCGATAGCTCGCCTTATTTCCTGTTCTTGTTTGATTGTGGGCTTAGGGTAGTGGTTATCCGTCCGACTGTCGTTGATTTCTTAGTTATATATCTTGTATATTAGTATGGGTTACGAATATTTCTCATTTCATTAGATACCTAAATTACTAACATGACAAGAACCATGCATACTAAGTTAACTATAATAGGTATAGTTAATGCCACTACTACCACTACTCACTATAGTCACTACTCTCTACACTATAATTAACACTATTACCAGACAATACACTTGTAAAGGGAATACACTACAAACTATACTAAATGACTACTACACTATAACAAAAGAGAAAGCACCAAACAGACGGCAACACACTAATCCACTACGAGATACTCTATTCACTACCCACTACGCCCGGAGTTTTCCAACAGAAGACGACACTACATGTATAGATCTATACGGGGCAGATGCCATTTCATCCCGACTGTTAATTTCAGTCTGCACCGTACAGTCCCAGGGATGCCACTATTCACTATACTGTGCATGACCGGGAAGGTCATGGGGTCCGCTATTACTCACGCTATTGGTAACATACAAGAAATACACTATAATCACACTATAATGCCAAATCAAATGTTAAGTTAATATTCCGAAGTAACCAAGAAATCTAACACTAAAGGAAGCTGGTACCACTATTATTGACCTCAGGCATAACATACTGTATTGCATTTACTCAGTTGAGAGTCACTATTATACTCTTATGATAAATGATTTTCAAAGATGAGAATGACATGTTTCTTAAAGATTTTCACTTACAACCCATTTCTGGAAAATATAGGATGTTCTAGGTTTTACTACTACATATGACTGTAATTGGCAGCTTTTCACACTATCAGTTCTAATGCTTTCTATACAAAAACTCACACTAAACTCTTATGAACTCACCAGCTTTATGCTGATATTCTTCTGCAAAATAACTTGTATCCTCAGGTCAAAGATAGACAGGTACAGATGCAGTATTTTTGGAGAAGGTGGAGCACACAAGACCCATCTCTTATTTTTGATTTACTTTTGGTGTTTCTTGAACAGTACAAAACACGCTTGTAATTAAAAATTTACTATGTAAATACAATGGTTGTATGTTTCTTGTTTACTATTATACAATTGTGATGATATTGTGAAGAGGTCTTTAGATCAATCGAAATATCAAACAAAGACTACAAATAAGAACAAGAGAAATTCACGAAAAAAACTTTCACTAAGAATGATAATCCCACAAAGAGATTATCGTGTGCACAAAGCGACGATTAGGGTTTGTGAAAGGCGTAACCGTTCACAAACCTATACAAAACAATATATACTGCTATTCTAGACGATCCCTACAATTCAGGGATACGCCGGTTAATAAATCAAGATAACTAAGGAAACAGGATAAATACAAGATTTGTTACAACATACTGAAAAGACTAAACTATTACAAACTGAGCTGCTGACGTGCTGGCGCTGATGCTGAGCTACGTGCTGACGCTGAGTCTGTTTTAAACATTATCATATTTAAAGGCTTGACCTTTCAATCTCCCCCAATATGATGATGTTCAAAACAAACTAAATTAAGACACCCCTTGAAAGGAATTCTTCATACTCAGCTTCAGCTTCAATTTTAACTGGCCAGTAAGGACTGTCCAGCAACTCCTGTCTTCTGTTCAGCAGCTCCATGGCGATAAGAATGTGAAACTCTCCTGATAAATCTTGATGACTCATGCACATTTGCCTTAAGCCAACAAGGTGAGTGGTTGGAGCTTTTGGGATCTCAGTAGTGCGCTGAAAGCACATCCTCCTGTTTTTATCAAGGTAGTACATCCCATGTTCAGGAGCTGAGATGAATTGATGCTGAACTGGATCAACACCGAGGGGAAGAGAATTATTAATCACACCAGCACCGAAGTCTAGAACCAATACATCTTCGCCATCAACATGAAACTTGGTCCTTCGAGATCTAGGAACTGAAGACCTTTGGCCTGAATGCTGAGGTCGTTCTTTAGGAACAAGATCCAGACGCTGAACCTTTTTGATCAGCAGATGAAGAGCACAAGTCAGTTCAGAAGAATGAGCTGAGGTTTGCTTGGATGCTAGATCGAGCAATTCCATCCATTCCGAATACCCATATCTGATCAGCTCATCCCTTTTGACAACTTCAGTATAAGAGTGCTGAGAACCTTGACGAGTGATCAGCAACGTAAGGATTTTCTCGCTTCGAGGTTTAAAAGCCTTGACTTTGATGATCTTGTCTCCACATATACGACGGTTAAGAACATCTTCAAATCTCTTTCGATCAATCCGGTCAAGAACACTATCAGCCTTAGGCTTACTAGAGCCAGAGGGAGGTTGAGAAGACTGAAACTCCAGGAACTTCTGCATTTGAGCTTAAAATGATCCCTTGGCCTGAAGTTTGTGCTGAATGAGAGATTCATCAGCTTGAGCAATGTTCTTTAGAAGCTGAGCTTGATTGGCTTCATCAAGAATTTGCTTGACTTGGTCAGGAGACATGTTCCATTCAGAGGCCAGGTTTGAAATGCTGACAATGGATTTGGGTTTCTTCATAGTGGAAGAATTATCAGTTTGAGACTGATCCAAGTCAGTATCTGCTGCCTTCCGTTTTCGAGACAGCGGATGAGATTCTTCACTTTCAACGTCTGAATCCTCTCCTTGGACCGGGATGATTGGATCAGCAACAGAATCGGTCAAGATAGGATGCGATTCTTCAAGGTCACCTGAGCTTTCTTGCTGAACTGGAATGAGAGGATCAATAAAGTACATGTCAAGAATTTGACATTCATCATCAGCTTCATCATGCTCGTCATCATGCTCATTATCTTCCACATACTTTTCAGTAGCTGCTGGACTATTAGGCCCTGCAAAATCAGAGTCACGAATGACAGGTTCTGTGTTTAGTTCACCATCAGCATGAGTGTTTGGTTCACCATCAACATGAGTGCTTGGTTCATCATCAGCATGATCATTTGGTTCACCATTAGCATGATCATCAGCGTCAGCATCATCATCAGTATCTCCCCCTTTTTGAGCATCATCAGATTTGGGACTAGAGGGAGGAGAAAGTAAGAGTACCTCCTTGATTTGTTTAACATCAGCCTCAATTCGAAGCAGACGCTGACTAATATCCCGAGTCAGTGACATCAGTTCTGAAAATGTTGAAGCCGGAAGTTGAACCATTAAGGAACCTGGGGCAACTGGAGAGCTAGGAGGCATCCTTGGAGAGAAGTGATGAGCTGCTGGTGACGGATGCTCCCCCTGAGACTGATGCTCCCCTTGTGAGGGATGCTCCCCCTGAGAAGGATGCTCCCCCTGAGGTATGAAATCCTGTGGTGCTGAGGGGACTTTGCCAGTGTCTGAGATGACATGGTGAGAAAGTTGAGGAGAGAAATGTTCACCGTCATGATGGTCCACCTCTTGATCAGCATGATCCATATGATTACCATCAGCACCTCCTTCATCAGTGCCAACGGTGAGAGAGGACACAGTGTATGGATTCGCAATCCATTCTCTCATCCTATCCGAGATTCCAATGTCAGTATCTAGAGGATCATCCTGATACATACGAACTGACATTCGAGGGCATTGAATTGGATTCCCAGAGTGAGAAAAGTATTCAGGAGCGAAGAATTTGTCAAACACCAAAGCAAGCCAGCGTGGAAAAGGAACATGATCAGCACGCACATTTGCACGTAAAAGCTGAACAAGCTGATCAAAGAAGAGTGCCCCATAATCCAGTCTCTTGTTGAGAAGAAGAGAGCAGACAACTTGCTGCTCATAATTGCTCAATTGGTCACCACTACGAGACTTGTGTCCCACATATTTGCATAAAGCACCAGTGAAAAACTTCCAGCCTGGGGTCATGCACTGACGAAGAATAAGAGTTGATCGAGTGCCAGCCTTTGAATGATCATAACCCAGTTGATCAAACATCCGTTTACATCTTTCAATAGTAGGAGGTTCAGACAAGGGTTCAAAAATTGGTAACCTTAAGGCAGCACTGAGAAGTTCTGCGGTGATGAAGACGGAGTGTCTACCATGGCCAATGGTTCCAGTGATGGCATTGTTCTCTTCATTAACTGTTGCAGTATAGTAGAATTCACAAACTTGTTCAGGGAAGAACTCGGACGGAACATCACTTATTGCATATCGAAGGCGGCAAGAGGCCAAGAAATTTACGAAATCATCGAGTCCAAGACCTCGATGCACTTCTGGAATGTCAGGGTTAAAGACGACATTGGTGGCCTTGATGTGAATGGGAAGAGGAGGAGAGTTTGGAGCAGGAATGACCCTTCGAGAGGTTGAGGAGTATGTGAACAAAGATGCCGCCATTTGAGAGTATTTTGGAGTTCTAGGGTTTTGAGAGAGGTTCAAGGATTTTGGGAGAAAAAAATAAACCAAAGGAGAGAGAGGTATAAATATGGAATGAAGAGGGTTTTTTTTTTAAAAAGAATGATTATCTTGATTAAAAAGATGATGATTATCTTCATTAATTAGAACGGCGCATCGTAACAACCTGTCAGAGTGTAAAGTAGCCGTTGGATAAAAGAGCCGTTGTCTGAAGGTGAAGCGACAATCAGTGTTTGCGGAAGCGCTGAGCTCAGTGTCACTAATGTTACGTGCTGAAAATATTTCTCCGTCAATTCAAAGTACAGCTTGCTTATTCAGGGCTAGCAAGGTGATTGGTGCGTGTGATAGATACTAGTTACATTATCTAACCATCGGCACAGAGTGTTGTGACTTCATCAGTGAGTGGTTTATCTTACTGAATCATTAGACACTGAATAATAGGAGGGTAAAGAATGGATTGTTGCGTGTGATAAACCTTGGTGTTTTGGTCTAACCATCGGCAAAGATTTTTAGACTCTCATCAGCGTGTGTTTTTGCACACTGAATCACAGAATCAGTGTAAGAATGGTAAGAAGGGGTAGTTGCATGTGATAGATCTTGGTGTTTTGATCTAACCATCGGCAAAGATTTTAGATTGTCATCAGTGTGTGTTTTGGCACACTGAATCACAAAGTCAGTGTTAGATTGGTAAGAAGGGGTAGTTGCGTGTGATAGATCTTGGTGTTTTGATCTAACCATCGGCAAAGAGTTTCAAGTCGTTATCAGTGTATGGTTTAATACAGTGAATCATTCAACTTTTATTTAGAAGAGTTGAAGAAGAGATAAGGATAAGAGATCAAACCAAAGTGCTCAGTAGCAAATATCATCAGTATGTTATCATCAGCACAGTGTACATCAACTTATAAGACAAAATCAAACATTAGCACAATTAAACATCAAAATTAATTATAAGGAAATCATTCCTAGTTCTCCAATGATGTGAGCAGTTGATTGAGAATCCAGTGCCTTTGTGAAGATATCAGCAAGTTGCTCCGAAGTCTTGACATGTTCAAGAACAACCTTTCCCTTTTCAACATTATCTCTGATGAAGTGATGTCTGATCTCGATATGCTTTGTCTTTGAGTGCTGAATAGGATTTTGTGTGATCTGAATGGCACTGGTGTTGTCACAGTAGATGGGAGTCTTTAAGAACTTGAACCCATAGTCGAGAAGCTGATTTTGAATCCATAAGAGCTGAGCACAACATCTTCCAGCGGCAGCATACTCAGCTTCTGCAGTTGAGATGGCAACTGATGTTTGCTTCTTGCTAGACCAGCTGATGAGACGGTTGCCAAGGAAGTGACATCCACCAGATGTACTCTTTTTGTCTAAATTGCATCCTGCATAATCTGAGTCAGTATATCCATAAAGTTCAAATGCTGAGTCGCGAGGATACCACAGTGCAAGGTTTTGAGTTCCCTTTAAGTATCGAAAGATACGTTTAACAGCCATGAGGTGAGATTCTTTGGGATTAGCTTGGAATCGAGCACAGAGAATGGTTCCAAACATGATATCAGGACGACTTGCTGTGAGATACAAGAGGGATCCAATCATTCCTCGATACAGAGAGTGATTGACATCAGTTCCAGTTGGATCAGCGTGTAGCTTATCAGTCTTAGATACCGGGGTAGATGCTGGTTTGCAGTCACTGAGAGAATACTTAACAAGCAGGTCAGAGATATATTTACTTTGGCAAATGGAAATACCTGTCTTTTGTTGCTGAACCTCAAGACCTAAGAAAAAGGTCATCTTTCCCATCATGCTCATTTCGAATCTTTTAGACATGATCTCAGCAAATTCCTTGCTCAGTGTCTCATTTGGGGAGCCAAAAATAATGTCATCGACATAAATTTGAACAAGAACCATATCTGAGCCTTTGCCTTTAATGAAGAGAGTGTTGTCGATTGCTCCACGTTTGTATCCATTTTCAAGCAGATACGATGTTAGCGTCTCATACCAAACCCTTGGGGCTTGCTTCAGTCCATAAACAGCTTTGTCTAATCGGTACACGTAATCAGGATGATCTTTGTCCACAAAGCCTAGGGGCTGATTTAGAAAAACTTCTTCTTCCAACACACCATGAAGGAATGTTGTTTTCACATCCATCTGATAGACAATGAAGTTCATATAGGATGCGTATGCGAGAAACAGTCTAATAGCTTCAATGCGAGCAACTGGGGCAAAAGTTTCCCCATAGTCGATGGATTCAATTTGAGTAAACCCTTGAGCCACAAGCCTTGCCTTGTTTCGAGTAATGATCCCATCTTTATCAACCTTGTTACGATAGACCCAGCGAGTTCCAGTGATAGTCTTTCCAGATGGTCTTGGGACAAGAGTCCAAACTTTTTGCCTTTCAAACTCATTCAGTTCTTCTTGCATGGCCTTGATCCAATCAGCATCTTGAAGAGTTGTGTGTACCTTATCAGGTAATATCATTGAAACAAAGTTAACATACATGCAAAAGTTATTAAGTACACTAGATCTGGTTCGGACACCATCATGAATATTCCCTATAATTCGATCAACAGGATGATCCCGATGTACAATGACTGATGCTGATTCCGGAGGGATAGACACTGACACATTATCAGTTTCAGGAGAATCTTCAGCTTCAATGGAGTCATCAGCATCTAATGGGTTATCTGTTGATGTGGCTGCAGTATCTTGACTCAAGGAACATGGAACGGGAATAATAGGATCAGTAGAATCGGACTTCTCCTCAGCACAAGGTGATTCATCGAATGGACAAGAGAGAAGCTCTTGAAAGATAGAAGGAGAATGAGAAACTTTTTCATCAGTGTATGATTCCTCATCAAACTTCACATGAATGGATTCTTCAACACATTGCCTGTTCACATGAAAGACACGAAAAGCCTTTGAAATAGATGAGTACCCAACAAAAATACCTTTATCAGCCTTAGGTTCAAACTTTGATCTTGGGTCACGCTGATTTAGAGTATAGCAAATACATTCGAACACATGAAAAAAGGATACGTCTGGTTTTCGATCTTTCAACATTTCATATGGAGTCTTCTTGTGAATCCTGTGAATTAGAGATCGATTCTGAGTAAAACATATTGTATTGACAGCTTCAGCCCAAAACGACATAGGAAGACCAGCATGGATCATCAAAGTCCTTCCTGCCTCAATCAGTGTTCTATTTCTTCGTTCAGCAACACCATTTTGCTGAGGAGTACGAGGAGCTGAGAAGTTTTGTCCAATACCTTTATGATCACAAAATTCTTCAAGAGTTGAGTTTCGGAACTCAGTACCATGATCACTTCTCAGTTTCTTGACTTTAAGACCTGTCAGTGTCTCATTTTTGCGAATCAGTGAGATGATTTCCTGTGCAGCATGACTTTTCTTCTTCAAGAACACTACCCAAGTAAATCGAGTGAACTCATCAACGATCACTAGAGTATACTTATTTCCACCTAGTGAACGAACAGGAATAGGTCCAAACAGATCCATGTGGAGTAGATGAAGAGGGAATGATATACTGGAACATGACTTGGGTTTGAAAGAGGACTTGGTTTGCTTTCCTTGTTCACACGCTGAACACATCTTGTCTTTTACAACGCTGAATTTTGGGAGCCCTCTGACTAGGTCTTGATTTGAAATCTTAGATAGATTCTTGAAGTTCAGATGAGAAAACCTTTTGTGCCAAATCCAGCTGAGATTCGTCTGAGACTTTGTAAAGAAACATTGCATCAGTGCCTTGTCACTTGAGAACATGTCAAGAACATATATATCATCTTTTCTACTTGCTGAGAGTACGATGTTCTTGTCAGTGTTAACAACTCTTCCTTCCTTCTTTGTAAAGTGAACTTCATAGTCAGCATCACACAATTGACTGATAGAGATAAGGTTGTGTTTGAGACCCTTAACATATGAAACATTTTGAAAAACCACATTATTGCATTTGATGTTTCCATATCCCTTAGTGAACCCCTTTCCATTGTCTCCATAAGTAACTGCAGGACCAGTTTTCTTAACATAATCTTCCAGGAGAGACTTTGATCCTGTCATATGCCTTGAGCAACCACTGTCTAAGTACCAAAGATGCTCCTGACCCTGCAGTGCTGAGAAACTAGTTAGAACACACTGACCCATTCGAAGATAGGTCATTCACAAAGTTATTTGAAAATAAATTATAACACTCCTTAGGAAAACAGTTTAAAGAGTTTGACTTAAGAGTCCATTTTTCATTCCTAACTTTAATATTTTCACCTCTTGAGCATGATTTATCAAACGAACATTCACTGATCTTGTGAGAGGAATCCCCACATCTGTAACAAATTCTAGTTCCAAAGTTCTTCTTGGTGAGCAAGTTTTTTGATTTAACACATTTTGATATGAAAGAATCACCAATAGAGCTTTGAGTCCTTTTGTTTATCACTGAGTCACGACTGAGATCAGTGTCAGAAAGAATTTGATCAGTGTTAGGAGATGAACTATCAGTATCTGATTCAGACTCATTCACAGATGGATTGCAATCAGGGAAGTGCTTGAGTTGTTCATGAACAGCATGAAACACTCCATTAGAGATAGGAAAAGCAATAATATTCTCAGTTAGAGGGGTTGGTCTAACAAGATGTGCAGGATAAGATGTAGGATCAATTCCGGTAATTTCAACATTACACTCAGTAATACCATCAGAATTAACAGTACAATATTCATCAATTAAACTTTGATTAATAAAAGAATTACTGACAAACTTATTTTTGAAATTGTTTTTCATCTCATTCATGGAATAGACCTCAGATTCCTTTTCTTGTGATTTAAAAACCTTTTCAGCTTCGGCAAAATTACCCCCAAGAATTTTTTCACAAGAATGAGGAATTTGAGCTGAGATAATATAATTGGCATTCTTATGAGATTTTTCCCAAGTGTGGAGCACAGTTTGTTCTTTAATCAAGAGATTTTTAACATCGTCAATTTCAGCAGACAAGGATGAATTTGACAAACTGGTGATTCTAAGATTTTCCTGAGTGGACTCAATAATACTATTTTTTATGGATATATCAGTTTCAAGAAGATCAATTTGATTTTGCAAATTTCTTATGGTTTGATTCTTCTTAGAATTAATGACACCCAAATACTCAAACATTTTGATTTTTTCATTCATTGAATAGGAAACAAAGTTTTTAACCTGATACATTGAAGAAGAGTCAGTGTTGTGCTTTCTGGAATTTTTAGCATCAGACATATCAGTGTCAAAAGTACTCTTGTCTTTATCGGGAATATCCGGGTCCTCTATTTTGACCATGAGACACTTGACTTCATCATCTGATGACTCTTCATCAGTTTTCCATTTTTCTTCCTCAGCAACAAGCACTTTATGTTCCAGATTTTCAGCTTTCAGCTTCTCAATCAGCTTGTTGTACTTCTGCTTCCAGTATTCATCTGTGCCTTGTTTCTTTTGTTTACACTCCTTTGCAAAATGATCAGTGCTCCCACAGTTAAAGCACTGAGCCTTCTCTTTCTTATCAGCACCATGCTTTTTATCAGCTCCTGACCCTTTTGAGAACTTTCCACCAATCTTCTTTTGAAATTTTGAGAAGTTTCGACCTGATTTTTCAAAGGTCTTCACAATCAAAGCTGCACTGGCTACAACCTTTTCAAGGTCATCAGTGTCAGTCTTAGATGAATCAGTGTCTGAGTCATTTTCAGTGTCTGAGTCTGCCACAAGCTTTTTGTTGGAAAACAAGGCAACAGAAGATTCACGCTAAGAATCCTTCATCAGTTCCTTTCTTTGAAGCTTGGATTCTTCATAGTATCGAAGATTTCCATAGAGACTTTGTAAGTCCATAGAGTTGATCTTCTCGCTGTTTTTCAGCACATCAACATGATTCTCCCAACCTGCACCTAGAGAATCCAAAAACTTTTGCACAAGAACAGTTCTATGCTTCAACTGATCTAGTCTCCGAAGATCGTTAACAAGAGTATTAAATCTGTTAAAGGTTTGAGTCAAGGTTTCACCTTTCTTAGCAAAAAAATGTTCATACCTTCGGTTAAGATCATTTATTTGAGTAGCCTTGACTTCTTCAGTTCCTTCAAAAGATACAGTCAGCGTATCCATCATCTCTTTTGCTGAGATACAGTTTTGAACCAGCCCAAAGATGTTGTATGGCAATGAGTAGCTAATAGCGGCACGAGCACGAACATCCAAACCATGTTTTCTCTTGTCGTCTGCTGTCCAGTTTTCTCTTGGAGTTTTCTTCATAGTGCCATCAGGAACATTGTTTTTAAGAGGCTGATACATCGGAACATAAGGACCCTTTTCAACGATGTCCAGCATGTCTTCATCAACGGATTCCAAGGCATATAGAGCCTTTATTTTCCACATAGCAAAGTTGGTTTCATCGAAAGGAGGGATTTTAGCAGAAGGATGATTTGATGAGTTTGATGAAGAAGAAGATGAAGCCATTTGTTTGATAAAAGAAACCTGCTCTGATACCAATTGAAGAGGTCTTTAGATCAATCGAAATATCAAACAAAGACTACAAATAAGAACAAGAGAAATTCATGAAGAAAACTTTCACTAAGAATGATAATCTCACAAAGAGATTATCGTGCGCACAAAGCGACGATTAGGGTTTGTGAAAGGCGTAACCATTCACAAACCTATACAAAACAATATATACTGCTATTCTAGACGATCCCTACAATTCAGGGATACGCCGGTTAATAAATCAAGATAACTAAGGAAACAGGATAAATACAAGATTTGTTACAACATACTGAAAAGACTAAACTATTACAAACTGAGCTGCTGACGTGCTGGCGCTGATGCTGAGCTACGTGCTGACGCTGAGTCTGTTTTAAACATTATCATATTTAAAGGCTTGACCTTTCATATTGTACATGACGTCCTCCACCCCGAAATGTATTCCGCCGTTATCGGTTTTGGGGTGTGACACAAGCATTTCAACGTCACTCTTGACTGCGAAGGAAGAGATCGTTTTTCGAGATCCATCTGCTTTATGTCTTTAATGACATCACTAAAATCCCTTAGAGAACTTGTTTTATTTATTTATCTTTGGCACACTCTTGCACGAAGATCTTTATGATTTTTAAAATTCTGGTTCGTTTTCCTAATGGTTACTTTCAGGTTCGTAGTACTGTAAATGGTGATCAATTGCAAAAGTATGAAACTGTGAAAGTTAGCAACTGAAATAGTAGTATTTTATGGATAAGATTTGAATTTAGACGCGTGAACTTTGAAACGACACTTGTTGTCACGCCACCTGACACACGCCATCTGACACAGCTGTCACTCACGTCTTTTTAGGCGACTTTTTAGTGACTTGATTAACCAACTGCCAGATTTCTCTCACTTATCAAACGATATATAAAAATTTCGACGCTTCATTATATCATTACCACTTTCAGAAAGCACTCAAATTCCCCAGCGATTTCTCTCTCTATTGTTCATCTTCTTCCCCACCAAGCAACAATGGATGCATCTTCTGAAACACCTTCAGTCGCTGAACAAATGGCACAATTAACACTGCTCAACATCAAGGCTAACCAGAATCACATCCTGGACCTTGAACCATCCAAGTACGTCTCCTTTTTCCAACCGCTAATTGAGTGCATCTGTTATTCTCCACTTGTTATCGCTTTGATGAAAACTGAGAACATACCCTTGGTTCATCTATCCAATGCGTACTCGACTGCTAGCTGTCTCAAGGATGAAGAAAATATTACCTTTGAAATCGGTAATGAGAAACCCACATCTATAAATCCATCTTCTGTAGCTTACTAGTTCTTCCTCAAGGTCGTGACATAGTTGATCCAGAATCCATCTCCAACTCTGCAATTATGGAAATGTTCTACAATATGGGATACCGTGAAAACCTTGCAGTTGTCTCCAAATTCAAGAAGCCTAACTTACCGCCAATGTGGAATATGTTATTTACCCTTATTTTCAAAAGCTTCTCCGAAAGGGTAATAGGATCCTTCTGTGCTAGTAAGTTGTTCATGATGATCATGTATGGTGTTTACTCTGGCGTTAATCTCGACTATGGGACTGTGCTTTGGGCTCAACTTGTCCAGAGTAAACTTTCTTCAACACGTCACAAACATCATCTTGTCAGATACTTCGCGATTTTCCTTCATTCGTTCAATTTCAGAGATGATGCTTTGCAATTTCCTAGCTGTAAGTGATGTTATCCGAGCCTATCGCAGTCTACTGGCTTCTGGTCCTCGCCGAATGACCTCCAAAATGTAACAGATTCTAATGGAGGCTGATAAGTCTAAGAAAGGGGGCAAGCGAAAGGCAAAGGTTGGACACTAAGAAAATGTTCCAGTTCCAAAAAAGAAAAAGGTTAAGCAGGATGCTCGCAAGCCAAGGACTCCCACTCCAAGTGCTGAGGAGGATTCGAACTCCAACACCATCTTAGACATTCGTAGTCCTGAGCGAGTCTAGCAAGAAGATGATACAACTGTAAATTTGCATCCTATAGTTTTAGAGGCTACAACTACGAATCATGAGGTAACCTTCACAATGCCACTTTCAATTCCTATTTCCGATGATTTCTTTCAAGACTTTTCTCCACCATCCCCAACTGCTACAACAACACCAATCTTTATTGCTCATTGCCCAAATGTTTCTATAGGGATTTCACAACCTCAAACATCAATTCCATCCTTACTCCACTGCTCATGGTCTCCACAGCAACTACAACGACTACAACAAGTTCACTACCAGTGACTACCAACGTATCTTATATAAGGGTAAGGGCTTCTGGTTTCTCTGTTGGTCCAGAATCCACTCCAATCTGACCATTATATCAAGATGATCCAGACACTCAGTTTGGTGATGACTGGGACGCATTTGAAGCTTTTCACTTTAGTCCTTCCAATGTCCAACCGGAAAGTGATGAAGACAATGCTCCCAAGACTGCGAAGTAGTTTAAAGAACTAAACTCCAAGTTGGATTCCTTGACTGGGTCCTCCAAAGCCTCGTCAAGTGATGACTACTCATAGGCTTCTGTCAAAGCCTTCATGGAAATGCTAACGAAGGAGCATGCTTCCAACCTTGATCTCACCAATATGTCGTTGCAGATTTTGCACAAACTTGCAAGGAAACAACCAAAAAAGTCGCAAAACTACTTTCTGATGCTCAAGATTTTATAGGGACATTCCAGACATCTTTTGAGTCCAACACTGCGAAAGTCAATCAGGTGATTTCCAATCTTGGAACGTCTCTTCAAGCTGAAAAGGATGCTCTTAAGAAGGTTCACACCGCCATACAGTCAAATAATGCTGAGTTTCAGACTTCCATCTCCTCAAAAATCGTCAAGCTTCAGGTTGATCAAGCTCATGAAAAAAAGATCATGGATGTGCTTGCAGTGAAAATTGAGCGTGTGAAGGTTATTATAGTGAAATTAACTACTACCAACAAACAGATGGTTGATCTCAAGTCAGATAATGTTGTCATTCATAGCTGTGTTGTTGATGCGAATGTTGAGTTGCACAATCTGATAGAGACTCGCAACTCTCTCCTTACTGTTTTTGTCTATCAACGTCTCGTAGAGAAACTACAGCCTATCTTCTCTATGTTAGACAGGATTCAGGGTGTTTCAGAATCTTTCATCCCAAAAAAAAGGAGAAGCAACGAAAGAGGCATAGAAAGCAACAACCAAAAGTGTCAAGAAACCAGCTGGGGTGATGATTTTCAAGAACGAAAGCCCAAAGTTAACGAACCAAAGATTAATGCAGTTGAGTTTGAGAGTCAAAGAGAAGATTATCGATGACAGTGAAGAGGATGAACCTAATGAGCATGAGTTGAATCTATGAAAGGCTCGTGAAGCTGAAATTGATGAAAACAATCATATAGTTAGAGAAGCTGAAGAGAAAGAAAGGCTTGCTCGTGAAGCAGAGGAAACACTGAAAGCTCAGAAAACCATCTTTCCTCTATGGACACTTGAGCAAATTTTGAAAGAAGCCGTTGAAAATCCGAATATCTATTGGCTAGAGCCTGTTAGATATTTTAACTTGGAGAATTCATTGGATTTACAGCTCGATTTGCCTATCACTCCGAAGGCTTTTCTCTTTCGCAACTTTGACTTAATTGCAAACGCTTCTCGAGGATCAGGCTCTATGTTTGTTTTATTTGAAGTACATGAGGCCACAATACGAAACGTGGAGCTCAAAGAAGATTACAGTTGTGAAGGTGCATGGATTAATTGAAACTGAGAGCTTCATTAATGCTCATTTTAAGGTTGCTAGTGGGGCTGTAAGTTCAACTCACGAATTTACTCTTACAGATATATCCTGCGTCAACCCATTCAATTGGATTTCTCTGTTACTTCTTCTGATGAAGGATCCATAGAAGTTCGAGACTATTATTAGACATCTAAAGTGAATGTTGGTCAGCTACATCCACAAGATTGCAAAGATGGATGTGGAAATTGTTGTTGTTTTGCACAAGAAACCCATTGTTCTCCCCAAGGACCCTCCGAAGAACCTTGATAAGATGAAGTTGGGGAGGATACGCAAGAAGGACTGGAGTGTCGCATTTCAGAGAAGAGAGAGGCCATATATGAACGTTCATAGAACCTGCTTCTACTTTCCAGAAACGCATTTGTATTCACCTCCTGTCTTGATTACATTGTGGACTTTGTAAGTCAGAATAAAGCGAACAGTGTTGCGAAAAAGAAGTGTTATTCATACATGATCAACTGGTATGACATGGTTCGCAAGCCCTTGCTGGGAATAATGTCGAAGTTGTTCAAAGTGCAAAAGCGTCAACAAAAATGAAGAATTTGCCTTCCTAATTGACACAAAGGGGGAGATTGTTGGGTCTATATTGTGTTGTTTCAATTTTGTATTGTATTATTATAATCCATTAGTAAAGGGTTGGGCATGTCCACCCGGTTTATTTATTGTGCTAGTGTTAGGGTATTTATAGTGCATGCAGGCACCATGTTTTGTATTTGATCCTCTGGTAACCCTACTCTGCCTTTACAGTAACAATTCTTTATCGAGTTCTTCTAAGGCAGAGATTATTAATCATTCGTCACAACTTCAACCTTCATTCTTGTGTTTGATTCTTTAACCTATTCGAATCTAATCGATCTTATGAGTTTCATTCTCATCATTACCAATCGAGGTGAATCTCCTCATTGTACTTGTGGGTCGAAGGCACTAATGGCAGCCCACTGGATTATGTTATGTATGAAGACCAGGGGGTGGCCCCTAACAATTATATGAAAGAACTGAATATGGATCCATGAAATTTGTATGCAACACCAGGTTCTGGACCTTGGTAGTTATATGTAGGATGCTAGTTGTCTTTGCAGCACTTTTGATGGAAGACTAGGAGGTGACTCTTGGCATTTCTTTGTAAGACTTGGGTTTTGGCCCCCAACTTGGCAAGGAAATACCATGATATGTCTTATGGCATGATAGTAATTGTAAGACTATTGTTGTTACATAACATTCTTTATTTTGTGTATGGTATGAGGTATTTTGGAGAACTCAAAAGTCTCTAAGCTTTGTGCTTATGGTTTTATGTTCATGGTTTTTGGTACTTCCAGATCCAAAGGGAAGGTCTCGACGTGACTGCACAACATCCTGCAGAGTTTTCCACATTGGCTATTTGTGACTTTTACTCTAATGTTAAATGAAATATTCAATTTGATTAGTTTTGGAATAACTTATATGTATGGTTGATTGTTTTAACAATGAAAATTTTACTATAAATTTTTAGGATGTTACAGGCTGGTATCACAGCCTTGGTTTTAGAGATTCGACCACACTCTCGGGTGTGTCTGGACTCAAACTAAGGAAATGATAATCGTTTTGAAAGAAAATGAATTTTATAAAAAAAAAATTATATAGAAAAGGGGTGTGACGCGTGTAATCAGTCTAGCTCATGTAAGTGATTCCCAAAATACCCATACATGATGTTACGTTTATGTCATGAGAATTTCATGCTAGATTAGGGCTAAGGATATGTTCGGCATTACATGATAGAATGCTAGGAGAGATGCATTTATATGCATGTTGGTTGAGCTTTTAGAACTGCATGCTAGTATGGATTTCAGATGTTGGATATAATGGCCTGATTAGGTGATTCACTAGATTAGATTATTCGATGCCCAAATGCTGCTTGATTTGTGCTTCATGTGACTTATACTAATGTGTGTTGATTATTTCATGAGTATGTTAAGTTACATGATGCAATGGTTAACTAATTTTAGATTAAATGATTTGGCCCTATTGTGCATATGTCGTCTTAGTCCAACAGTTGTAGGGTTGAGTCCTTTGGTCGAAGGGTTATCTAAAGCTTTTTTGCAAGTAATTTAATTCATGAAGTACATAGATGACATTAGTAGAGGTTCTTTAGCAGCTGATGGAAGGGTGGGGTGAGCAACCTAGCAGAGCCTAAGAAGTGTTTTAGTAGGTTTAGATGTTTTGTTTAGCGGGTACTTGGAGTACCAATTTAAGAAGGTGACTTAGAGGATTCGGGATAATTCTTCAGGAAAGTAAGGATAGGTGTGGAAGCTAGTAATGGGCCCATACTACTGAAAGCACATGATCCATACTCAAATAAAGGAAAGTCACGACGATTATAAGAAACCTATGAAATGAGGAATTCTTTTGGGGAATGTTTTGATCATTTTATGGTGTCTTTTCAGAATAGTGATGATACGTGGTGGAGCAGGAGGCTCGGGATCTGGTTCTGGTACGGGCTCTACTACCAAACCAATTGAAGATGGATTAAGTGAGTTCATCACGTCTGAGATTACGCAGGGTATCCTTGATGCGACCCCGGTGATTTTCGAGACGATCAAGGAAGGATAGTTGAGATGATGGAGGAGAACCTTCGGGCCTATCAATCCGAGACGTTCGTTGGGAAATATGGATCCCGTACTCTCATATTTAAGGATTTTTAGGGATGTGGGGCACCACAGTTCTTTAGGGTAAAAGACCCCATTTTCGTCAGGCAGGGATAGCGAACATGGAGTGTGCCCAAATGACGAGCTTCTGCCCCGAACGATTGAAGGTGAGGTTCGTTGTAGGGTGTTTGAGGGAGAGAGTCTAGGATTGGTAGGAGGAGATTGGATATGCTCTAGAAGCACCATCTATTGATTCTATGACCTGGCTTGATCTTGTGACCAGATTTCGAGCGGAGCTTGCACCGACTGTCGAGGTGCTACAACTGGCGCGGGAGTTTTAGGACCTACGTCAGGCGACTGAGACCATTTCCCTAGATCACCATGAAGTTTAGGGAGAGAGCATTACTAGTTCCATAGTATGTCGCAGACGAAGACAAAGAATACATAGTACCAGGACACGTTGAGGGCATATATAATTGAGTTTGTTAGCTTTTCTGCTTGTTGGACATTGGAGGACATGATAGCTATACCCCGAGAGTGGGAAATTAACTTGGAGCACCTCAGGAAGAGGAAGACAGAGTAGGTGCATGCAGTTGGGGGTCCTAAGAAGAGACCCAAGACTTCTAACCAACGGTCGAGGGCCAATAGGGTTGAGGTCATTATGGTACATGCGGGAAACATCATGATGGGATATATCAATCTAGGGTAATCGGTTGCTCCAAGTGTGGCAGGATTGGTCATGTCAGTAAGGAGATCGAGTATAATATGTTTCCACTGCAACCAAGTGGGCCACAAGAAGGCCAACTATCCGAGATTGACATGTGGAGCGGTGCGGATACCAGCTCCATCTACTTTGAGGATTATTGATGGCCGCAAGGGCAGAGTGGAGGCTCATGTAATGAGGAGTAGGGCATTTCGATTACAGGCTGAGGAGACCCAAGTCCCATCAGTTGAAGTTGCAGGTATGTATTGTTTTCACTTCTTTCATGCTCTTGTTATTATGCATGCTTATGATTATGTGTTAGTATATGCGAGACACTATGTTCGATGCAGTTACGTATTTGGCTAGAAATCAGGATTTCCTTGGAATGGTCTAGTTATTACATATCAAGATTCTTCATATGCCTTTTTGCATACCAAGAGCCATGCTTAGAGGTTATTTGACTGATTCGGTTAAGGGTTTTGAAGTGGGAGACATTGACTGATGACAGAGCAAGCCTTAATTGAAGGAAAACTAAGTGTTTTGTTTGGAGAACCAGCAGCTGATTCAGTTTTTGGTGGTTTTAGCAAGGGCTCCTAGGAAGCTGCAGCATGAATGTGTTGAATTTAAATGTAGGACTCCTACGGATTTTCTATGGTTACGATGCAATGAATGATTGTTTTAATCGCAGGTATAAGATCAGTTGTTGTCAAATTCAAATTTTCAAGGTGATTGATCGCATGTTTGCATGTGAATTTCTCCATAGCAATAAGGTCGTTTGCTTAGTTATCTACCCGTTTTGATAGTTGGGTTATTCATTCTTTATCGTCTGTTATGTCGCACGAGGATTTTGGAAGTTGTATCAGGTTATGTTTCTTCGAGATATCAAGTTTCGTTGAGATATTGGGTTGTATTTATCCGGATTCTTGAGATATGTGTATGCTAGGTCGGCTGGTCATGAAATGTGAATTCTTGCAAAGCTCAGGTCGGCGGTAGTTCTAAGTAATGAA
This sequence comes from Lactuca sativa, assembly GCF_002870075.4. NCBI lineage: Eukaryota > Viridiplantae > Streptophyta > Magnoliopsida > Asterales > Asteraceae > Lactuca > Lactuca sativa. The sequence goes on from NC_056627.2 coordinate 261,060,934, forward strand.
ATCGTAGATTGATTGGAAATTTAAATGGGTATGAGGTGGACATGGTATAGATAATTCCAAGTGGGAGAGAATCGCTTAGGATTATGGAAATTTTCTGATTATAGGTCAACTTGGAATGGCATGCCAAGGGAAAGTAGAAAGCCAATTCTGATCGTGGAATGAGCCAAAATTTATGAAAGAAATAATGTTAGTTAGGTAGTGGTAATCAGAGAAGAAAAGGTTAGGAATCGATTTATCTCATCTGAGGATGGGCAGCATCAGTAGTGATGCATGTTGGATTTGTGGCTACTCTCAGGTTGAGGGTTGTGTTACGATCTCTCTGTCTATTCTTGTTTGATAAAGGCTTTATGGTTCGAATCATACACCGAATGCATATTTGGGATCAGCATCTTGGAGTTCCAATTTGTATTGAATCGTAGGTAGTTGGCAAGACCATAAGTTGCGACCATGGCGGTGGTAGAAGCGTTATAAGATTATAGGGTGGTCGTAGCATTAACAAAGTTGACAGGCAATTGTGGGAGTATTGTAAGACTATGGGGTGTTCACTAGGTTGGTAGGTAGTTATGGAAGTGTTGTAAGACTGATGGGTAGCCTGTATCATTCAAAATGTTGGTAGGCAGAGTGGAAGTGTTATAAGATGATGATGTGGCCTATAGCATTCACCAAGTTGATGAGTGGTTGTGACAATGTTGCGAATCTAAAATTTAGCTCGTAGCCTTCACTAGGTAGAGTTAGACCATGGTAGGAAGGGTTATGAGACTATGGTAGGGCCACAACATTCATGGGATTGAGGGAGGATGTAGGCTGCTTTGGGGGCCGGTGGTGATGTAAGACTACGGTTGGGCCGGTAGCATTCACCTAGAGCGAAGTGGGCTATCTGATGTTCGTATGCTAGTTGGTTATGTCGTCCCTTGAGAACTATTGGAGCCATCTTGGTGAATAGGCTAGGATAGATTTTTTCAGATAAACTCTTGGTCAGAATCTCATGGTATGGTCGTGTGAGAGGCTATCAGCTACAAAAACCGGTTGGAAATCTGGTACTTCAGGTCAGTACAAGACGCGAGAGATATTAGATAAATCAAAATATGAACGCTGGTTAGCAGAATGTAAATTGTGTGTTGGTTCAGCAACAGTGATTGACACTCGTTTTGGGAGTCGGCTTTGTTTTCGAATGCAAGTTTTTAGCAGCGATGAGTGGTCAGGGATTTTGTTTGTTTTTTCCCAGTTATCAGCAAAGATGATTCAAGGTTCGAAGGTTTTCATTCGATTCAGGTTGTGGATTGGATTCTTTATGAATGTGGGATAGGATAACTCGGTCTTCAGGAAGTCAGAAAAGGGCTTAAGGTTTCAGCTTTCGCATAAAGCGGTTGGGTTTTCTTTCATGGGCTGAGGACAGAGTGGCACGGTCCATTCCCTTGTCATGTTAAGTGAATACTACTAAGATTAGGCTTGATGGTGGACAATCCTCTATATGAGATGAACTTTTAGTCCTAATAGGAACTCAGGATGTTTAGACAGGGTTGACTAGTGTGGCAGAGGAAGTAGTAGTAAGGGAATGATTTCAAGGATGAAATCTAATTGAAGTGGGGGAGAGTTGTAACACCTGTTCTGGATCGTTTCTTAATCAGGGATTATGGACAAACATTCAATCATGGAAGGGCTTTGGCTTTGAGGAAGTAAATTTTAGACCTTATTGAAGGTTGATAATGTTGGTTGTCAGACCTATGCCTTTGATTTGTGTCGTGTAACTGAAGGGTATAGAGGGAAAAGTTATATGTTGGGTTTCTTGCATGGATTATGGTTTTATTTCAAAACGTGATAAGCCAAAGGTAAATACATAGGACTATAGGGCTTGTCAATACCTTTCTATGCATATAAGGAATGCTAAAAACAAAGTTGGAATGAAGAAGTTATGGCTATTTGAAGTTCAACTGAAATATGGGAGTTTTGCACTATGCATGGGAATATGGTAAGTACGTAGGGAATAGTAGCTATCGAGGGGTGCATTTTTAGTGAGGTATGTAGGGCATAAATATGTAGAGTAAAAACCCTAATTTTGGGGTTTTGAGCCCTTTTTAAGGTCCCTAACCCCTTGATGTCCTTTTTATCTTTAGCATCCACCCTCTTGAGCATATAATTCGAAACCCTAGCCATTTGGTGAAGATTTTGAAGCAATTAAGTGTTTCCTTTTGTGTTTTGTGTAAGAGGAAGTCATTAAAAGTATTCTTGGGGAGTCCAAGGCTTGTAGATCCAGACCCTATTCTTCTTCAACATTCTCCAGGAGGCAAAAAGCTTGAATCTTGTTGATCCATATGTTAGATCTCTTTAGGTTCTTGACTTTCATGTCCTTTGGTCCCACAATCTTGGGTCTTGAGAGTACAAGCTACTCCAGACCTTGTGGTTGTCATTCATTGTGGTTTTTGAGTTTGAGGAGTCATAAAAATGGGATCTTGGCTAATCTTATTCATTCATGCAAGAGTTTTTGGACAGTAGAATGTGTTAGTAAACTAGAGTTTGGATTTGAGCTTTATCTAGCAATGAAAAAGCATAATATTAGGAACTTTATCACTCTAAACATTTATTAGGACCAAATCTTGGCTAATCTTATTCAATAATGAAAGAGTTTTTGGACATTATAATGTGTTAGTAAACTAGAGTTTGGATTTGAGCTGTACCTTTAGTCAACTGAGAGGGGTTGAGGACTTGGAAGGGCAAAATGGTTTTTTTCCCAAATGGGGATTAGCATTAGATTTTGGACTGTTATGCAGGGCATTACCTTAATTGCTAATTAGGGTTTTGTTTTTTATATGATTAGTTGGAGAGTTTTCAGCACCAGCAGATCGTGTGTGAGATCTATTCGTTTACCGATCTAGGTGAGTCTCCTCACTATAATCGTGGGTTGAAGGCACCAATGTCGATCCACTAGATTATGTTATTTAGGAAGACCAGGGGTGGCCCTTGGAAATTGTATGAAAGACCTGGATATGACTCCTAGAAAATTATATGCAAGACTGGGGTTTGGTCCCTGGCACTTATATGTAGGATTTTAGTTGTCTTTATGATACTTGCATAGAAGACCAAGAGATGGATCTTGGTAATTGTTTGTAATACTTGGGTTTTGACCCCTAGCTTGGAAAGGAAAGACCGTGATATGGCTCATGGGATGATACTAATTGTAAGACTATGGTTGGTACATAGAATTCTCTATTTTATGTATGTTATATGGTATTTTGGGGAACTTACTAAACTTTGTGCTTAAGGTTGTATGTTCATGGTTTCAGGTACTTCTGGTTCCAAAGGGAAGGGCTCGGCGTGACTGCCCTGCATCCCCAAAGTTTTCTGCATTGACTATTTGTGACTTTTACTTTGATGTTTAAATGACATATTCACTTTGATTGCTTTTGAATTAACTTATTTTTATGGTTTATTATTTAAAAATGAAAATTTTAGTATAAGTTTTTGGGACGTTACAATTTTTTTGTAGTTACTTTATTAGCTAAATACTGTTCCCTGAGTTCGATACCTGCCTTACTTTTCTATATTATAAACTGACTAGGTACACTACCTATAAGTCCATTAATAGATAAGTTTAGTTAGGTTTATAAATTAAAAACTGATAGGCATATTTGTGCACATCAATAGTTCATCAAAAGTATATACTAAGAGTAGCTTTTGAGAGAAAATGTACAACTTAAATTTCTACCTATCTGTAAGTATATAGTAAAGCATGTTGTTTTTTGTATGAGTTGATGTCAAATTCTAACACATATGCTAAAAAACTTTTTTTGTGAACATCGAAAAATAGGGACTGACTTTTGTTATAATGATTTTTACAACTAACTTTGATTATCTTTTGCTAATATCGAAATTTTTTAAATTAGGTGTTACAACAATCTCATCGCACAACCATACTACATAGTTGAAAACAAATATTTTATCCATGGCGAGAAAAACTTATTTCAGCAACCATTTCACATAATCATATTTTAAAATAAACATTTTATCTTATATTTTCTTACTTGTTATATCCTTTTGCATTCTCAATTTGCAATATGGTTGAACACCCCCAAAATTTTCAAAACTTTTTCATGTTATGGTCTTAAAAGCATTCGTGTATTAACCCACATTTAACAAAAACCGGTCCCACAAAAAACCTTTATAAATTAAAACATTGGGTGTTATCATTAAGCATCAATAAATCCATACATCAATACAAAATAGTAAGGAACCTATCAAGTTCCACTCCATTCTCTATAACTTGACTTCTGACCTCCATCTCCTCTCTCCTTAAAAGTAACCTGAGATACATGGCATTAAAAAGAGATACGTAAGACAATAATGCCTCATAAGCTACGTGGGTTTGTAACCCAAAACATTTGTCACATTTGTACCAAAACATTTTATCTTTATGCAAAACATAGTTTTAGACCACATTAGATTTTCAAGCATTTTCAAGGAAAACTCATTTCACACATGTCATAAATATCATTTCATATCTTATCGTATCATATCTTATCATTTCATTTCCTTTCATTTCATTTCAAAAGTCATATTTCCGTATTTCACTTACTTTTGTCATTAAGGGCTAATTCAGGTATTAAACCGTTGCCATTTTTATAGTTAAGGTCTAGGTCCAATAAAGGAACCACTCCCAAGTCTAGACCGAGGTGGAAAGAACAAATCAATCCACCAAGGCATCATTTCCATTAGGACATCTATCTCGCAAAAGGGGAGACGCCACCCCGATAGATTCCTCTAGTGCCTCTTAAGAGGTAACATGGCCCGGGCAGTTTTCATTTCATAACTTTACAATTCTTTACATTACTTTTCATTCTTTTTCATTACTTTCCATTTCTTGTCATTACTTTCTATGATTCACTCACTTTATACTTTCTTATCAAGATACTCATTTGAAAACATTTCAAAAACATTATCAAAATATGTGTTCTTCTAAAACGTTCTTTGCTTTCAAAAACATTCTTGCCTTCAACACATTCTTTCAAAACATTATTTCCATAAGCATTTAACACTTTCACCTCAAAACATTTCATATATCAAAATATTAGTATTTCATTACTATAAAAATCATTTTTCCATGTACCCCAATGTGGGGAAACTGCCAACACGTACTTACCTCAATAACACCTAGGTTAGCTAATGCTCTTCTAGTTCTTTTCCCAAGATCAATCCTCTTCAGACACTACCTACACCATATATCAACATAAGTCATTGAAATGACCAAAATACCCCTCAGAGCTTCCATTACTAAATTTTATTGTTTCAAATTATTCCTCATGAAAAATTTGAATGTAGGTGAAATTGGTGCGTAAATCTGAGTCTGTATGCAACAGTTATGAAGAGAAAAAGAAAACCTCTAACGGGGATTTACGTTGGGCGTGTAAATTAAAGCATGCATTTACACAGGTGTGTTTTCATGTCTTCACACACACAAAACTCGATTTTTCTCAAAATAACACTATACTTTGCATAGTTCTTGAAGACCCTTTTCCTAATCACTTTGTACCATTTGTATAGGTTCCCACACATGGTTAGGAGGTGTTTTATCATCTTAAAACACTCCACTTAATTCATCAAGTGTTCGTTGAAGCCGTAAGATCATGATGATCCTCAAGTGTTTAAAAGAAGGGTAAACTACTCCATTTTCCACTTGAACATTCCAAAGCTCACAAGGCTTGTTCCCAACTTATTTAACACTCAACTAAATGTTGTCAAGCACATACCACCTTCATTAATCTCATTGTAAGTACATAACTAACCATGGAATCCTCAATTCTCTTCCATGTTTCCCAAAATTCCCTTTAAGCTAAAACAATCACTAGAACTACTTATAGCTCAAGAGATCCTTCATATTTATGTTCCAATTCCATCTCTAAAGTGTCAATTCATATCCATGAATGTCATTCGTCTATTAGATTTCAATTAACATGTAGTTATCCCTAGATTTCTCAAAATGCCCTTATAGCCTATAATTCAATATCTTAATCAAGGAATCAATTAATCACCTTATGATTTGAATTCCAATCCTTCTAAGAGTATCAATTCATACTTATGAACTTCCTTTACTCCTCAAAAGTCCAACAACTAAGGATTCCATTGTTTTCATCATATTGTCCCCATATCTATTTCAATCCAAGCTTATACATGATTATACCATCATAGATGTGTTTGAGCATTCCAACTGGATTCATTGCCTTCAAACAATATCTAGGTCATTGAATCCATTCCAATCTAACATATAACCACAAAATCCCTAATTTAAAATTCTAAGGTTCATGAAGGTTTTCACCTAAATCCTCGAATCCATCAATAGGGTGATTGGATTGAGATTATGATCATCAAAACAACTCAGGGGAGATTGGAAACCAAAATCCTAATCAATGAAGTAAACTAATTTTGACATTGGGGTTTCCCCAAACTTTGAATTAGAAATATAGAGTTAGAGGATGAGAAATTATACCTCTCAAGCTTGATGTTGTTTCATATCTTCAATTCCTAACTTGATTCCTCAATAACCACTTTAAATCTTCCTTTGTTTCATAGAAATCGCCATTTCCTTCTTCCTTTCTCTCAATCACGTTTATCCTCTCTTCAAATGAAGAGAAGCCCATCTAACCAGTAACTACATTTGATAATTGACATAAATGACCCCTAACCTATCTTGTTCTCATATTTAACACCATTTGATCAATAACTAAAAAGGAACTTACATCTTTCACACTTTGACCCAAAAATAATTCGTTTTATCTAATTAGTCAAATGACTATGTTAACATCAGTCACAAAGTTTGCTATTTGTCGAAACTAGTCCTTCAACTTTACAACTTTTGTCAAATTTACCATTACTTCAATTATTTTCACATTTGTATAAAAGTTTGACATAAAAGTCCTCATCCATTCAGTATATGACTTTAGTAGTCCTTTCCACTAATTAAGTCAACCCTTCCGTCAACTAACTTTGCAAATTCGACACTTTTGCTCCTTTAACTATAAAATGTTAGTATTTTCACTTATAACTTTCAAATTTTCATATCAACTAAAGATACAATTAAATCCTTGATTGTTTAACTATATAAATCATCTTTCATTTATATACTTTATTAATTTAAGAACCTAGTCTTTAATTTTAGGATGTTACAATGGGTATATATCTAGTAATATTATTATGTCTAACGATAATATGTATCATAAAACGTCACAACCATAGTTACTAGGATTGCTTCCCCCCCCCCCCCCCCCCCCCCGCCCGCCCTTCTACATTTTCCGTTCTATATCAGACGATCCAAAAATGAGACCAATTGCGATCGAGTCGCCTCCTAGACTGCGACCCAATCGCAAAATCCACCAACCCCATATTGCTTGAAATGTCAATCCTGTTACAGGATGGAACGTGATTTCGATCTACAAAATTCGTCGACCCATTAATTTCTAGAATGCGATGATTCCATATTATAAAAAAAACATCCTCGGGTGGAACTTTCATTCCATAATTGGGGAACCTAAAAAAAAAAGAACGATCACTATGTATGGGGAACCCAAAATCAATTACCCAATCGTTTTTCTATTACCTATTTCATATTCATGATCATATTCTACATCTTCAAACATTCAGTCCTCTACTCCTCTATTCTTTAAGTTCTTTAGTCTTCTCAGTTTCTTTTTTGAAAGATGGCAAATGGTAAAAATAATCCTGTTCCAGAGAGATTTCGTGTTACCTTGACTGATTCTGATAATGAAGATGGAGTTCTAGGCGACATAGAAAGTGTTGAAGTTCCTCAAAATGTTCAGGCTTCCAAGGATGATAAGACCATGTTGCAGGAAGTGGACATAGCTGATGTATCAGAGAGTAAAAACATAGGGGGTTCAAAAAAAATGGGTGTGTAAGCACTTCCATCAGATGTTTACCCACTCTTATACTAGAATTCATGTACACTTTTTTGGTGCTACAAATGGGAAAGCACCAGAAATCAAAAAGTGTCCTCCTATACTCAAGGATCGGGCTAAATATCAAAGCTTGTTAAATAGAATGAATGATGCTAAATCAAAAGGTGTCTCTAAATCTTTGAAGAACTCTATAATTAATAAAAAAGCTTCTACTTCTAAATCTAAAAAACCACTCGAAGAGTCTTTTGGTATGATGAAAACAAAACACAATTGATATGAATATTATGAGAGCACTATGTGTTAATGACATTCCTTTCATTGTTATACGTAATCCTCAGTTTCAAGAGATGATCACATCCATAAACAGGGCATATGTTGGTTACAAGGCTCGTTCATATAATAAGGCTTGAGTCGTTTTTCTGGATGAGTGTGTGAGATATGTGGAAAAAGGGTTAACTTTAGTGAAGGATACATTGTATACACAGGGGGTTTCAATTGTGTCAGATGGCAAGTCTAATGTTAAACATCGACCATTAATCAATGCTATTGCTACCAACAACCGTGGTGCCATGTTTATGTATGCAGATGACTTTTCTGGTATAGAGAAGACAGGATCAGCAATTTCAAACTTCTTGCTTTGAGGCATTGAAACCGTAGGAACAAGTAATGTTCTTCAAGTGGTGACTGACAATGCAGCAAATTGTAAGGCTGCTAGAAAGGAGGTGGAGAAGGTATATAAACACATTTTATGGTCTCCTTACTATGTCCATACTTCGAATTTAATTTTTAAAGATCTTGCAATTGAATGTTTTTGGCTACTGGAGACACATATAGGACAAGGAAAATAATTATTAAATATTTTCTTAATCACACCCATGCATTGGCTATTTTTAGAGATAATTCACAATTGTAAGTGTGAAAAGTAGCCAAAACAAGATTTTCATCTCATTATATTTTGCTCAAAAGGTTATGGGATTGTAGAGAGTCTCTTGCTACTACAATTGCTCTTAATTCATGGAGAGAGTGGTTGAAAAATAGTTATGAAAACACTAGACAAAATTGATTATTAGTTGTTGATACAATTAAAAGTGAAGGCTTTTGGGATGATGTGGAATGTGTTCTTGTTGTTACAAAACGAATATACTCGATGGCTAAATTTTGTGATGGTGAGGGATCAAAGATGGGAGAAATTTACGAGAAAATGAATAACTTGCTAGGATAGATTAAGGATGTCATGATGAATCATAGTTATGTTGAGTATTACCCTCGAGTGGAGAAGATTATACTAGCAAGATGGGAGAAGATGACAATCCCTTTGCATTGTATAGGATTTTCATTATCACAACGATTTTATGATAAAAATTATCTTGAGGAGATGGCAGCAAGTGGAGTTCGGAGTATAACAACATTCTTGTTATTTGTCCAACATAATTTTGTTATACATTTAAACGTAAACTCAATTATTTGCTTAAATGTAAAACAATTAAATACAAATAAAATGATTTTAGTAACATATTATATATTTATATTATTTTAAGTACATTTTATGCAATAACACATAAATTAGAATCTAAAATTATCAGACGTATTGCTAAAATAGTTTAAGAAAATGTTGTTTATTAAGATGACGTAGCTAGCAAAGAGGGTAATCATTTTCTTAGGAAGGGAAGATACCAAATTGGAAAGAAATAAAGAACCACACAAGCTTCAATCCTTTCAAGATCTAAAATAAAGGGCTTTCATGCATTTCAAAGGAACCCCTTTAAGTGAGGATATTATTTATCTCTATAAATCGAATACTCAAATCCTAATAATGTCATCATAAAGAACTCACTTTTGTATATTTCATTTTTTGCAAATATGAGTGTTGCTTTTATTGATGGTCCGATGTTGACAAAATTTGTCGATGATTCAGCAGCTTTTGAAAAATGCATGAAGGAAAGATTTGACATGCTAGATGTAAACAAAGATGGTGTTCTATCACGTAATGAACTTCATAATGACATCAATGACCTATCTTCAGTGGAATCCGCATTGCAATCCAAAGAAGAGGTTAATAATCTGTATAATGTATTATTTGAGAAATTTGATACCGAAAAGAAAGGCACACTTGATATTAAACAATTTAATTCATTGATGAAGGAAGTCATGATAGCTAAGGCTCATGGTTTTGGTAATACTCCGGTATGCATTATTCTTCAGGCTGATAGCTTGCTTCAGAAAGTTGTATAACATCAATACATAAAATTGAATAACATCGTTTCAAGATGGATTGTCTCAAAGGCTAAGCATCTATAGAAATGTATTTAATATACATAGTTTTTTGTCTTCTTTTTATTATTATATGAAGTTGCAAACCATTGGCACTTGCCAATGAATGCAATTGTAAGTATGATACTATGGTATGTATATTTTGGATGGTCGATACATGCTTTTTTTTTTTATGATTCAAGACATGTACTCTTAGAAATCAATAGCATTCATTTGATACATCAATGCCTTTATATCTTTCTCATGTTACATCTTATGAAAATTTCTAATTTTTAGCTTTTAAAAAGGAAACTCATAAAAAAATAAAAATCTTTGTTCGAGAGTTGGAGTTTATAGTTTTTATTTTACAAAAAATAATAATAATAATAATAATAATAATAATAATCCAAAAGCTATTTCAAGTAACTTTTGATTTTTTATCTAATTACATATCTAAAAGTTAATTGTTTTTTTCAACAATCATAAAAAAATAAAAGTTACAGCTTTCAACTAACCTTTATCAACAATTAAAACTCCTTAGTAATGTTGTCAACCACAATAAATCAATAAATACACAATAAACGATCCAAACATCCCTTGGTCCTAACAAAATCATTTTTTTTTTTTGATAGATAATCCCGATTGAACGGGATTTTTAATTCCTTGTCTTGATCAACAAAAGATTTTATCTCAAATGCGGGAAATTTATTGATTTTCTTTCTAAAACTAAATAAATATAATTAGATGAACATTATCTTATAGATAATTAAATGTGTTGTATAAACTATTTTGGGCCGCGTGCAAGAATTCTATAAGGAAATTCTCTCATGAAATTTGGAAAGGATTCGAGATCCATTCCTTCTTCGTTGGTCAAACATTAATGAAGACAGAATATTAATGATTGTAGATGGGAAAGATGTTAGAACCGGAGTACTTGAGGATAAGGTTGACCCATCTCCGGCTAAGAAGGCGTGCTGGAGGAAGGATCGCCATACTGCGGTGTAGATGGACAGTGGAGCGACACCTGGAGAAGAAGAAAATATTTTGGGAAAATGACTCTTGATGGTAATTAACTTTTACGTTTGTACTCATTTGGTCCCTTTTCTTTTTTTGTATTCAATATACCATTGAACTTATTGTTTGTGTTCACCATAACCCTTTTGACCGACTTTTGACCTGTGATAGTCGGTCAAAGGGTTATGGTGAACATAAACAACAAGTTTGATGGTATATTGAGTACAAAAAAAAGGAAAGTGACCAAATGAGAACAAACTCAACAGTTGGTTACTCTCCTTAGTCATTTTCCCCGAAAAGTTAAATAAAATTAAAGTTGCAAAATTATCAAAGACTGCAACCTTCTTTGGCTATAACGTATATGAAGAGCGTTTCAGAAGGGTAACTTCGTTAAAACATGGTCTATGCTATGCTTACTGTGGTTAGCTGTCAACACCTCTCTTCAAAAGGATATGATTGTGTATGAGAGGTATATTTATCAGCATAAACGTTTACCTCAAGGTATATTATGGTGATATGTCTACAAAAACAACATGATATTGTACATATTGATGTTGTATCTCATCCCATGAATTTGATCTTAAAGCTAAGTAAACTAAAAAATCACAGCACTTGTGATTTCACTCGTTTGTAGACTTGTGTAGAATCCATGATACGATAAATCATTCGATTGGAAAAATAAATGTAGTCATGAAATGTGTCTGCTTAGTCAAGATTCCCCTAATAAATATTCAAGTGCATTACAAAGTTGTACATGTATGAATAGTGTTCTTTCGTGAGTTATGTTTTGAAGAGAAGCAAGAATGAATCTCATAAAGTCATTAATATCAGTAGGAGATGACGTAGGATTTGTTGTAAATGAGTAACGGGAAAATGACTCAGGAGGGTAACCAACTGTTGAGTTTGTTCTCATTTGGTCATTTTCCTTTTTTTGTACTCAATATATTATCGAACTTGTTGTTTGTGTTCACCATAACCCTTTGACCGGCTATCACATGTCAAAAGTCAGTTAAAAGGGTTATGGTGAACACAAACAACAAGTTTGATGGTATATTTAATACAAAAAAAAAGGACCAAATGAGTACAAACGCAAAAGTTAATTACCCTTAAGAGTCATTTTCCCAAATATTTTTGACTTATTGAGTTGTGTTCTCTTCGACCTAAATGACTAACAAAAATGTGGGAGTAACTTATATGGGTAACAAGATAAACGAATTAAGTTAAAATTTAAGTTTTAGTTTATATTAATAAAAAAGACCGATATGATCTCGAAAAAAGACGGAGGCTGAACTGGTTCAATTAAAAACGAGATCGACCTGAAAAAAATGCTGAGACCAGTACGTGACCGTGACCGGTTTCAAAAAAAGACCAGCCGCCAAAGTTAACATACACTTAATTTCGCATTAACTACACATTATCTAACTTTTTCCTTTATTTTTTTAAAAATTTTAATGTATTACTTTTGGTAAATCTTAATATATTGTTTTTGTGTTAATTACATATTTGTTAACAGAAAAACCTGAAACTGAACAAAAAAAAAACTCAAAATTGAATCGAAAAAGATGCATGCAAAAATCATGAGATCATACCCAAAAACTTGAGACCGGTCCCAAAAAGACCGGCCTGATATACCATCCGAGACCAGTCCAGAAAAACAAGAATTGTTCCGAAATTAGTTCGAAAAGATCGGATCCAAAAACCAAACCAAAACCGATATAGGACTGCCAATATGCAGGGTCGTTCCTAACATATTTTAGTCCCAGTGCGAAAACCAAAAAGGGGACCATTTGTTAAAAAAAATTAAATAGGAATAATTATAAAACTTACCATCATAAATATGAGTTTAGATCTTTATAACTAACTTTTGAGCCGTTTGTAGCAATAATCATGATCCAAAATGGTTTGATTTTGAATTTTTTCGGACAAACTTTACGTTACATTAAAAATATTTTTCTAAAAAATATATATTTTGTGTTTTGAATAGAATAACTATTTTGAAAATTCAAAGACAAACATTCCAAATTAAAAAGTTAAGAGATATTTTTAAAAAATATTTTATGCCAATGTGAAAATAAATACACATTATATACCAACACAATCTTAATTACTCAATTTTATTTGATGGTAATTTTAGTAAGCCCATAAAACTTGAGTCATTTAAGTATATTTTCCATCATAATGTGGTTATTTTTATTTGTATGATTATCTCTTTTAAAATATATTTAATGCCAAAGTTTAAATATAGGTCTTCTAACAAAAAGTAAATTTTTAACAAATAAACTTAAATATAGATATTTAACTGGCAGAAGTTGTATAAAACACTTAAAAATCAACAAATCTTAAGTTGTTAAACTCTAATTAATTTTATATTTAATCTTGTTTAAAATTTGACATTAATTAAAAGAATACTCCACTGGATTCGAACTAGAGACCTTCTTTTTAAAATGGAAGGCCCTACGCCTCTCAACCACATGAGCTATAATTAAATTAATAATAAGTATTTATAACTATATATAAAACAAATTTTGAAGTGCTTAAATATAAAATTTTAAATTGTTGTTGCACGGATTCGAATATGAAACATTCAAAAAAATAAAAACGTGTCTATGCCATCTCGTCTACTGCGTGTTTATATATTTTTAGTGTGCGTTTAATATATTTCTACATATTTCAATACAAATAAATTTATAAATATTAGGTCCCCTAGCCGTCGTTGGGCCCGGGGCTGTCGTCCAGCTTATCCTAACCTATGGGTCGGTGCTGCCAATGTGGAAGTCTATTTAAAAGTTTTCAATTTTCTAAATGATCACGTTAGGACTTGGGAACATAGAGCCTTTTTGTAGTATAAAAGGAATTAGCAATCTTATTTCTTAATTTAAAATAAGATGAATTAGGTTGTTTGATAGTTTATGTCTGAGAAAGTGTTATAGAGGAAAGTTTTTTGATTGAGAAAGAAATCATATTGTTTGATTATACATCTAATCGACTGTGCTAAATAATGAAAAATGATAATATTATCCTGTTTTTCTATATTTTAATGGATAAAGTTGTTGAATAATTATAAAAACAATAAATTGTCATACAAATTCAAAATTACACAATAATCATTTACAAATTCAAACAAAATGTCGATTAAGTTGTTTTTAGTTGATTTTTTTTCAAGTTGATGTTACGTTGTTATATTTTCTAGCAATTATAACTTTTTTACAACTCAATATGTGATTCTTGGTCCGGTTTATATCTGATAGTGGTGGGATGAATGATTTTTTTTTAATATATTAGGATGATGGTGGTGTTGTCTATAAAAAGGATTAATCCAATAAAAATGAATTAAAAATTAACTAAAAGAAATTAATAATCCAATAAAGTAGTATTTATTAATATATAAATATTATATAGTTATAAATAATATTTATTAATATATAATAATCCAATAAAAAGAATTAATCCATAAAAAGAAAATAAAAAAGAATTATTTAAAAGAAATTAATAATCCAATAAAATAATATTAATTAATACATAAATAGTATATATTAAAAAAAAAACTATTGATTAATATATAATAATCTAATAACAAAATTTAAAAAATTATTTAAAAGAAATTAATAATATAAGAAACAAAGAGACAGAGTTTATGGTACAATTGTCTCTCCAGCCTATTCAGACAGAAAGATATGGTTTTGAAGTTTTATGGGAAAGACATATCTTATCGGGAAAGACCCATTTTTTTGTGCATATCAAACAGTCTTTCTGGTCCATTCAACCAGAAATATTTGTTTGAAGCTGGAAATATGTCCATCAAACAGGGTCTTAGTCATTTAATGATGTTATATAGATTTGAATTGGAAATTAATCAATTAAAGAATTTTTTGTAATAAAAATGAGATAGACTCTGTTTGATTTGTGTCTGACCGAGTCGAGTCAGACGTTTTTTGTTGACTCGGTAGATGTAAGTGTTTGATAGATTAATTTTGGTTGTCTGACTCACAAAGAAATATCTTAGTGGGTTAGAAGACAAAAAGGAGCTGAGCGAGAAAGGGTTTCTACCTTTCCAATTTTACCCTTGCCTTTGTCGAACTATCAGCACCTCCATCCCCTTCGGTTTTTCTCCTCTTTCAACGCGTTTTTCTTCTTTATAGAACAACAAGATCCTCGATTTGAAGTTTTGATTTTTATGTTCTTATTTGAATAAAAAGAATCGTCGATTTGAAGGTCCGGTTTTTTTGTTCCTCTTCTCATCAGGTAACTTCTTTTCTTGTTTAAAGATTCGTTTTTTTTTTATCTTTTTTTGTTGTTCTTTTCCTATTTGGTGTTCCGATTTTTGCTATTATATAGTCGATTTTTGCTATTATATAGCCGATTTTTGTTGTTTGTTGTTGTGTTATTGTTTGCTGCTAATGTATAGTTCCTTAAGACTGATTGGGTCATATTTTTGCTGTTTGAATTTCAGAGTTTTGGTGTTCTGTTATTGTTTTTTGTTTGCTGTTATGTTGATGTTTGTTGTTTTGGTCAATTTGCAAATTAGCTGTTAATATATAGTTAGCAACGATTCCTTTGTAATTGTAATCGGTTTCCCCTGTTTTCGTCTATTTCTGTTATTCTTGTTCTGTTTTGTACCCATATTTTTTTCAATATAATCTTGTGTAGTTGGGTGCTTATATTTTCATGTATTGTTCAGAATATTGTTAATGTACAATCCATGGTCAATGGCTTTTGAATTCTTTCCCCATCAAATACAAATGGAATAAAATAAACAAGAGGTAAAATCCAAAGTCAAATAATACTTCAAGGGATTTTCCACCAGATTCAACAATGCAGTCAACCCAGCTTGTGAAACAAGGGATGCACAAATGCATCGGTTTCAATACTTTTTAGTACATATGTCATGGGCTTGTCAAATATTAACCAAATTACAAATTTTAAAAGATTTTGTGGAGAATTGGGTCATGGCATCAGAAAATATTAAGGTAACTTCCAAAGTTTTAGAGGCAATAACATATGGGAGTGGAATCCTGCCTACAATAAAACGGCTTCATATGGTGAAAATTTGGCTTCCATTTGTGAGAATTTTGAAGCCTTTTTTTGATTCTTTAACAATTAATGAAAACGAGTGTTTATTAGTTAAAATGGGTGAAATATGGCAATCTTTGAAGTCTGTATTTGCTTCAATAATTCTTGCATTGCCCAGTGGACAAGAAGCTGGACAAGAAGTTGAGATTTTAAATGAATGGTTAGAAAATAAGCATATTTGGTATTTGTGAGAATTTTGAAGCCTTCGTGTCATTGTTGTTATTATTGTTGTTGTTTTTTATTATTATTATTGTTGTTGTTATTATTATTATAATAATATTGCATAGAAACGTGTAGACCGTAGAGCATCGGAGTAAAATGATCATTTTGCATCGGTCAGCACATTCAGTCAGATTTCCAATCAAACAATATGATTTCTTACTCAGTCAGAATTTCTTATTTAGACAGACACTTCTCAGTCAATACTTTTTCAGCCAGCAACTATCAAACGGGGCCATAGTCTAATACTTTTAATTTTCAAAATAGTTACTCGTAAGTTCTTATTAATCCGAACAAAGTGACTAATTATAGACAATAATTATCCTTAGGCTTTGGATGATTATCTTTAATTTTAAAGTCGATATCGTTCCACCAAAACTTGGTTAAGAGCATACGGTATAGGTACAAGAAACGGCGTTATGGTTGATGTGGAGAGGCCTCAACGACATCATAACGAGATGAATACCCCCCCCCCCCACCTCTCTCTCTCTTTCTCTCTCGTTGTGTTGCTTCTTGTTGTCTTCATAACTGGATGAAACAAGAGAATTGATTGGCTGCAGAAGTTATCTCTCTTATCTTAACGGTGTTATAACATTATGAACACCACCCCCACTTCTTGTTATAAGATGTTATAACACCACCTCAACGGTTCCATTCCTAATAGGCTAAATAATGATGAAATAAATTACTTTATGTTTTAAATGGCATTTTTTATACATTGGTCTTATTAATAGTGTTATTCAACTCGTTTTATTGGTTTTCGGTTTAAAAAGTTTGGTTTAATTAGTTTTGTTAACATCTCTAAACTAATTACAATTAAACCAAATAAAATTCAATTTGGTTGGTTTAAGATTATTTAATAAGGTTTACCACATAAACCAAATAAAATTTCACAATTCACATAAAAAATAATAACATAAAGAAGAAAAAAACATAATAAATTTTATTGAATTAGAAAAGAAATGATACATAGAATCTTATATTCAATTCTCTAATTTGATGTGGTTCACCAACCTAAGTTGTTTTGAAATATAATATATCCCTCGGTTTATGCATGTTACAGCTTTTTTCTAGTCATGATTTTCGTTATATATATATATATATATATATATATATATATATATATATATATATATATATATATATATATATATATATATATATATATATATATATATTAAGAGGTATTTTATAACATAGGTGTTGTTTGTTTTTTCGAATCAAAAATTCGTGAAGTCTGCGGACCACCTCTGCAATCCTCTGTAGCAAAAGAGATAGAACAAACGGCTGCAACCCATAATAAGAACTGGCCAATTACTAATCTAGCCAAATTAAGAAAGTCATTAGCAATTTATAGCCAAAAATTAGTAAATGTCCAAATATAGCCCACGAAACCGTAGGTTTCGATCTTCGTCTACTGTTTCGCCAAACCGTCTACTGTTTCGTATTTTGTATAAAAAAAAAATCATTTTTAGGATACAAAACCGTAGGTTTATTAAAACCTACTGTTTCCTAAACCGTAGCTACGCTTTTGGGTGAAAAAATACGGTTTTTTTTTAAATCTACTGTTTTGGGGGTTTCAACTACAAAAAAAAAAAAAAAAAAAAAAAAAAAAAAAAAAAAGGAAACCGTAGGTTTTAAAAACCCTACGGTTTTGTATCCTAAAATGAAAAAAAAAATTATACAAAACACGGAACAGTAGACGATTTGGCAAAACAGTAGTCAACCTACAGTTGACTACTCTTTTGTGGGCTATTTTTGGCTAAGTGGTTTTTTTAGCTATTTTTTATAAGTAGTTAAGGATTTTGGCTAGATCTGTATTTTCTCCTAATAAGAAGCATGTTTGTTTTTTAAAATCTTCAGACTACTGCAGTAAACTGAAGTTTAAATAAACTAATTTTATAAACTGAAAATAATTTTCAACACCGAAATTTAAATAATTGTAGTCTTAAAACATTGAAAGAATACTAAAAAGAACATGTAAAAAACAAAAATATATAACTTTTAAAAAAAAACATACAAAAATATAAAAGAAGTTAACAACTTTATTCTAGAAAAAAAAACTAATTTTAAAAAACATAAAGAAGAAAATAATAAAAAAAATTGCAAACAATGTCTACAAAGTTCGTACAAAAGTATACACGTTAAAAAAGATGAATTTGAAACTAAAAATATTATTAACATAAACGGTAAAAAAAATTTAAAAATAAATTTTTTTTAAAAAAAATCAAGTTAAAATTTTTTTGTGGAAAATATAATAAGAAATTGTATCAAATCCGTAAATAAAAGTTTAAAAAAATCTAAGTTTTTTTAAAAAAAAAAAAATAAAAGTTTAAAAAAAAAAATTATACCAAAATTCTAAAAAAAAACACTTCAAAAAAATTAAAGCTGAAGAGGTTTGAAGTGTCAAGTCAAATGTTGCGTCACGCAACACACACGCAGAGGTTTTGCAGTCTGAAGTCTTCCATAAAAAAAATTGTTGTGAAAGGGGAAGTGTTGCGTGTGTGCTGCGCCGCGCAGCAGAAAGTGGTTTTAAGAGTTTAAAAAAAAAAAAAAAAAAAAAAAAAAAAAAAAATAGCACCTTAATGTACAAATCTGTTATGTACAAACCACTCATCTTTTTATGAACAAAAACCAATGTTTTAAAACCCGAGTTTTTAGTTAACCCGGTGTGATGACCGGTTCACAGGTCAACCGGTTCAACCATTTGAACCGCGTGGGTCAACCCGGTTTATGGTTTTTTTTCTATTTTTATTTTCCTGCATAATGCATAAACATATAAGACTAATAATTTGATGTCCAAAAAGTTTAAACATTGAAGAAACCGCAAACGACTCGTTGTTTTGTCGTTCCCTACTTGTATCCAACTATTCAGACCCTATTAAAACGGGTCAATCCGGTTTTAACCGGTTTGACATAAGCGTTCGAACCACGGTTTAGGGGAAACCTGGCCGGTTCGATCCGGTCTGTAGTTTTACAAAAAAAACCGATCTCAACTTACTTGCCTTCTACCCCAGGTCACGGTCCAACCGGTTGAACTGGCCTGGTCGACCCGGGTTTTAAAACATTGACAAAAACTAATTATGGTAAAGAATAATCAACGAAAATATTTAAGGAATGAAACATCAGTTAATTTTTTTTTTCTTTTTCAACATGGGCATGATATTTGCCCAAAAGTTGGACATCCAAATTTTTTAGCATATCAGCCAAAAAAATTATAGCCATTGAAACAGTCAAATAAAATTTTCAGAATAAAAAAATTATTCATCGAAACAGTAATAATTGTTGTCGCCGTTTTGCGCGGGTGTACACCTAATATATATATATATATATATATATATATATATATATATATATATATATATATATATATATATATATATATATATATATCGAGGTTGTAAAAATCGTTTGACGGTAGCTCGACGGTCACCTGGTGTTAAGGGATTAATCGGTTTTGGCAGGGATTAATCATGGATTAATCGGAGACCATAGACTATTAATAAAATATTAAAGTTAATCAAATATTAATATATCTTAAGAAAAACAAGCACTTGAAAATTAGAAAATAAGAATTTTTGTAATTTGAAAATTTGAAAATACAAAAATATGAACATTTTTGTTAATATTTGAAAATTTGAAAATTTGAAAATTTTGGAGTAAAAAAAATAGATTTTTTGAACTTTATTTTTAAATTTTGAATTTTTTTAGTTTTTTTGACTTTTTTTTTTTTACTTTTGTTGACCGATTAATCCCGCCAAAACCGATTAATCCTACATTTCTGATTAATACCCTAATCTTCGACGGTTGGAGAACGTTAAGCGATTAATCCACGATTAATCGCCGATTAATCCCAATTTCTGCAACTTTGATATATATATATAAGGCGAGTTTTCGTGTGTTGTGTCGAAATAAAATTATAATGTTAACACTTTTCAGAGAAAAATTACAAAAATAGTCTAACCCCTTAATTACTTTGTAGAAAATAGTCAAAAAAAACCCAAATTACAAAAACAGTCATCAAAATCGCAAATGGATTAAGCTCATCTATTATTTTAACTTTTCATCTGTGAATATACAAGTCGCTAAAGCACGTGTACGCTTTAGTGACTTGTATGTTCGCAGGTGAGTTTTTTTAGTTTTTCTATATAAATATCTGCAACCTCACACTAAAATCACAGACGAACTAAGTTCATCTGCGATTTCCTCTAACATCCACCTGTGATGTTGCGTTTTTTTTATTTTGACTATGAAATTGATATGCTTTGACTACGAAACAACCATATTATATATAAAGTTTTGCTAAAAAATCTCACTTTAGTTGTTATTTCTTTGGAAATTTTGTTTAAAACTTCTCTAATAAAACAAATGAATATTTGGTTTGCGTAGTAACTGGTGAGAGGTAGAAAGTTGTGCCAAAAATCTTGAATACGTATGTCCACATGGAGGTATTCCTGAATTCGCTTTGATATTTTCCGAGTATATTAGTTATAGTGATTTTATATCTTCGGTGAAAATGAAAACCGGTTTGTTAGACATATATAAAATTAGTTTTTGTTTTCATCATCCTGAATTGAATCATTATATAGCCATAGTTGAAGACATGAATGTTAGAATGTTGATCAACGTAATCAAACCGATTGGAGGAAGGGCTGTGAAAGTCTTTGTAGTGGCTGATGAAGGTGATGTGGTTACGGAGGCTGGCAAGAGTGGAAATCAGCCAGTTGCTAACTTATGCAGCTATAAAGAGAGCAACAATCCAATAGGTACTTTCATGACTCCTAGTGTACCTTAGTTTCGTAGTGTTGCTGAAAATGTTAATGTGAGGTATTCGCCTATTCACTATGTGGATCCTGAAAATTACAAGTACGTTGGTGATGATGATGTTGGTACATATCTTAATGACATGGGTGGTTGTTATGTTGACGTTCCCCAACAAGAAGTTAAAGTTATGAATAGGGGTGGAGTAGATCATAGTAAAAAGAAAAAAATTATTATTGATAAATATGATTGCTGATCTAGCTTTAGATATAACCGACTTAGAAAACAATTATGATGGAGATGAGTTGGGTGACGAACGTAAAGTTAAGTTTCCCGATAACCTTTTTTCATAGTATGCCCCCTCTACCAGCATATCCAGTTGATGTTAATGACGATATCACATCACAAATGGTGGACGTCAATCATCAAAATATTGAATGTCTTCGTATATTTAAGAACAAAGACCTTCTAAAACGGATGATTGGGAAAAAAATATCTTCTAGAAGGTTTTCAGACGAAGAGAAGTAGATCGGCAAAATCAAGGTATGAGGTTGTGTGTGCTGGGAAAAATTGTTCTTGGTTACTAAGAGCAACAGGAATTAAAACTTTTGGCAGACTTTTCCAAGTGAATAAATTTGTTGACATACACACATGTTTTTCAACAATGTTTCAACCTAATCATCGACAAGCAAACGAACATGTTTTGGGTGAATATTTTGCTAATGTTTTGGCTCAAGATTATATTAGAGTATATCAGGGACAAGATATTATTAATGATGTAACGACCCAATTTTCACGTCCAAAAATTTCATTTTTGATTAAGTGTTTTGCAAAACATTTGTAACAAAATATAATCCGATCATATCATTTAATAAAAACATGTCTTGTATCTGAAAACCGAATCGTAATAACATAATAATGTCAGAGTACAAATCCCAGAATAACTCATAGTGAAGAAAACAAAGAGTGTCTGTATGATGTGCCGCTACCGCCCCAACTCCTTCCCCTTCGCTGAAGAGGTACCTGAAACCAAAACTGTAAACTGTAAGCACGAAGCTTAGTAAGTTCCCCCATCGTACCACATAACATACAATCTCATAGCATACATACTGTCGGTCAATTCTGGGTTGCCCGACCTACCCGGTACGGCCATTCTGGGGTGCCGACCTACCCGTGCGGCCATTCTGGGGTGCCGACCTACCCATGTCAAGCCATTCTGGGGTGCTGACCTACTCGTCGGTCCTAACAACCGACCCTCGGGGACTATTCCACCCCTACTGCTACTATCACATATAACATATCATGCCAGCATATAAACATATCATCACATACTGTCAGACATATCTGGGGTGTCTGACCTACCCTTCGGTCCTGACAACCGAACTCTACTACTATCACATATAACATATCATGCCTGCATATAACATATTAGGTAGTAGCAAACCTAGATGATATCACAAAGACAATCATCTAACATACAACTCCTACTGGTGGGCCGGCATTGTGGCCGTAAACCCACCGCTAATGGAAGGTAACTCACCTCGAACAAGTAGCTGCTGATAATCCGTGTGGGAAGTCTCTGTCTGCTGTTGCTCCGGAAAATTCTCCAGCTACAATCCCCATAAACACTTAGTCATAAACTGACATCTACTCTTAGGGTAAAATGACTATTCTACCCCCAACCAAGTCTACGTCAAAGTCAACTTCAAGTTGACCCGACTCGCCGATTTGGGTCGTCAACTCGCCGAGTCCCTCACCCTTTACTCGTTCTCATCCATGACCCCACTCGTCGAGTTGGGCCGTCAACTCGACGAGTTCTTCTCTCATATGAACATCACATGAAAACTCATCCGACTCGCCGAGTTGATGAACAACTCGTCGAGTTCACCTTCATCTGATGAACAAGTTCTGTCCTCGACTCGCCGAGTTGATGAACAACTCGTCGAGTCCATCTTCATCCTTAAGAAGGTTGTCTTGGACTCGTCGAGTCTGCTCATGCACTCTCTGATTCCCATGAATTTCCTGAACAATGGCTTAGTCCAGAACGTTGGGTCACTCCCCGGGACCCCCTTAAAACCTTTCCACACTCAACTGGGTCCTTTTGACCCTCAACTGATATGGGACAGAAACCTTGGACTCGCCGAGTCCAAGAATGGACTCGTCGAGTTGGTCACATCCTCTCACTAAATCTTTGATTTCTGATGTACAACCTTTGATCAAAAGATAGATTTATGCCTCTACAATCGATCTAGCATATAAATTTACAACCTTTACGTGCTTGCATGGGACTTTGAGCTCAAAAGGTCCTAAAACAAGCTCTTACAATGCTTGGGGCCTTCTTTGAGCGCAAGAGCCACTCCTTTCTGCCTTGTAACCCCTCTAAGGACCTAGATCCGAAACATCAACCCCAAACCATGCTTGCAATCATGGTTGGTGACCAAAATGGCTTAGAAAAGCCGTAGAACTCCACAAAATGGTATCTATCAAAAGAACCAACAAGGTATAGACTTTATACCTTCTGTAGACTGCAAATGATGCTCAAAATCGGATCCTTCTAGCCTCCTCTTGATCCTTCAAGCTTTTCCTTACTTCCTTGGGTCATAAAACCACCAAAATCACTCCAAATGCCTTAGATTGCTTCAATAACGGCTAGGGTTTGCTATGGGGGTCTTCTGGGAGCAAATAGGACGAAGGAGGCCGCGTTAAGGTGTTTAAATAGGGTGCAAACCCTCGGGTTAGGGTTTTTGTCCAAACAGGGCCTACTCGCCGAGTCTAGGACCCGACTCGTCGAGTCCACAACTTAAACCTCGCGTCTCATCCTGCTTCTACTCGGCGAGTTGGTCCTTCAACTCGTCGAGTCCAAGGCCAAAATGCAAAACATTTTAAAGAATTAATAAAAGAATACGTACCAAGAACCAGGTGCTACAAATCTCCCCCACTTATTTTAGACTTTGTCCTTGAAGTCTGCTGCTCGATCCTGAAACAGCTCGGGGTAATGCCCCATCATCTCTTCCGCCGGCTCCCAAGTCCACTCCGACCCCTTCCGGTGCTGCCATTGCACCTTCACGAGTTCCACTCTTTTGTTCCTCAAATCCTTCGACTTCCGGTCGAGGATTGCCACCGGTTGCTCAATGTAGTTCAGGCTGTCATCAACCTGAATGTCCTCTAAGGTTTCCACTGCTGAGGCGTTCACCAAGCACTTTCGCAGATGAGAGACATGGAAAGTGTTGTGTATCTGACTGAGTTCGGCTGGCAAATCCAACCTATACGCCACCTTGCCCACTCGGGCTATAACCCTGAACGGTCCAATGTATCTGGGGCCCAACTTGCCCCGCTTCCTGAATCGGATAACGCCTTTTCATGGCGACACCTTCAGGAGAACCATATCCCCGTCCTGAAACTCCAGTTCTGATCGGCGCTTATCGGCATAGCTTTTCTGCCGACTCTGAGCAGTCTGAAGCCTGCTCTGGACCTGCTGGATCTTTTCTGTCGTCTTGAGCACTACCTCAGTTCTCCCTATTAGCCTCTGGCCAACCTCGCCCCAACATATCGGGGTCCTGCACTTCCTCCCATATAGCATCTTGAAGGGAGGACGATCAATGCTCGCATGATAACTATTGTTATAGGAGAACTCTGTCAATGGAAGGTAGGTATCCCAACTACCTCCGAAATCTAATACGCAAGCTCGCAGCATATCCTCCAAGGTCTGGATGGTCTGCTCGCTCTGACCATCCGTCTGCGGGTGAAAGGCAGTGCTAAAATGCAGACGAGTACCCAGCTTGTCATGAAACTTCTTCCAAAACGTGGAAGTGAACCGCACATCCCTATCTAAAATCAAAGAAACTGGCACACCGTGCCGCGCCACCACCTCCCGGATATAGATGTCGGCCAACTTCTAGGCCGAGATGCTCTCCTGGATTGGGATAAGATGGGCGCTCTTGGTCAATCGGTCAATGATGACCCAGATCGAATCCACTCCCCGTGCGGTCCTGGGAAGCTTTGTGATAAAATCCATCGTGATGTCTTCCCATTTCCATAGCGGAATATCCAACGGCTGCATCTTGCCTTGAGGTCTCTAATGCTCAACCTTGACCTTCCTGCAGGTCAAGCACCGCTCCACGAACCATGCCACATCCCGCTTCATGCATGGCCACCAATAGTCCAGATGAAGATCCCTATACATCTTCGTCGCCCCGGGATGAATGGAGAACCAAGATTTGTGTGCCTCCTCCATCAGAACCTGGCACACACCCCCGAGGTATGGCACCCACACCCTACGGTGTAGTGTCAGCGATCCTCGGCTGTCATAGTCGAAGGAGGAAACCTGCCCCACGATCCGCTCGCTCTTCCGATGTTCCTCCTTCATGGCCTCCTGCTAGGCCTCCCGAATCCGCTCCAACAGCGGAGTCACCACTGTCATCCTCAGATAGATATCCCTGATCGGCGCTGCCTTGCGGCTAAGCACATCGGCCAACACATTGGCCTTACCCGGGTGATAAAGGATCTCGCAATCGTAATCCTTCACCACGTCCATCCACCGACGCTGCCTCAAGTTTAGATTCGGCTGATCCATGAGGTACCTCAAACTCTTATGGTCCGTGTAGATGGTACAGTGAACCCAATAGAGGTAATGACGCCAAATCTTGAGTGCGAATACAACATCCCCCAACTCTAAATCATGTGTCGGCTAGTTCGCCTTGTGAGGCTTTAGCTGCCTCGACGCGTAGGCGATGACATGCCCTCTCTACATCAATACTACGCCCAAACCTGAGATGGACGCATCGCAATACACAACAAGATCCTCCATGCCCTCTGGCAGGGCTAAGATTGGCGCATTGCACAATCTCTGTCTCAGTCTCTCGAACGCGGACTGCTGCTCAGGCCCCCAACGAAAGACAATGGCCTTCCTTGTTAGCCTGGTCAGGGGTACGACTATCTTGGAGAAATCCTGGATGAATCTCCGATAGTAACCAGCTAATCCTAGGAAACTCCGAATCTCAGATGGAGACTTCGGAACCTCCCATCTCATCACGACCTCCACTTTGGCCGGGTCCACTGAGATTCCGTCCTGGTTGACGAGATATCCAAGGAACTGCACCTCACGCAACCAGAACTCACACTTGGAGAACTTAGCATACAAGTTCTCCTTCCTCAAACTCTCTAGAACCTCTCGTAGATGCTCCTCCTGCGTCTTGGAGTAAACCAAGATATCATCAATAAACACTATCACAGACCGATCTAACATCGGTCTACACACGCGTTACATGAGGTCCATGAACGCGGAAAGAGCATTGGTGAGCCCGAAGGGCATCACCACAAACTCGTGTTGGATAAGGTGTCTAAATCCATAACTATTTCTGGGTGTACTTGACCCGACCCGGCATGGTCCATTTGGGTTGCATGGCACCATGCAATTGGATAGACTAAATGAGAGGAATAACACTTAGAGATTATTAATATATTATAAGTTCTAATATATTAATAATATTATTTGATTAGTTTGATCAAAGAATTAATTTGGAATTAATTAAGTGATCAAAGGATAACTAATTAAATATATGGGTTGATTATGTAAATCATTCATATCTTGTATAATGGGCTAAGAGGCTCCATGGATTATCAAGTTGGGTTCTACCCATAGGATGTTCCATGGGAGTTACAAACCCATGGGTCATGTAAATGAAGAGTCATGACACATTAGGGTTTACATGGTGTAACCCTAGATGTGTCAACACTATATAAGGATCCCATTCTCCACCAAAATCGGCTACACATAAGAAACTAGAGGGCTTGGCCGATTTCAAGAAGTGTGTATTCTCTCAAAAAGTCTTTCCAAGAGCATTTGGTGTTGTGTGAAGCATTTGAGGCATCACACTTGGGGTGCTAGGCTCACAAGGTTTCAAGGAACATAAGCAACAACAAGGTAAGTTATTCTATCTTTCATTCAAGTTAAAATTGTCCCCCATGTATGCTAGATAGGAATATAACCTTGGAAATTCAACTTTGCATGATAATTAGACAAACATAGATCCAAGGTTATTAGGGTTGCATGTACACTTAGGAAGTGTTAGAATGCTCAAAACCCATCAGTGGTATCAGAGCCTAGGCTTGTTTGTTTGTTATTTGTGCTAAAAAAGTTGAAGAAAGTCGAAAAACTTGCTGTCTGACTGCTGGACTCGTCGAGTCCATGGGGGGACTCGTCGAGTTCACTTGTATCTTCAACCTACTCGTCGAGTAGGTTAATGCACTCGGCGAGTAGGGTCGACAGAGTGCAGATTTTCAACTTTAGTTGCTGGAAATGGATTAGAAACATTACCCTAAACTGTTTTTGGTACTTGAAAACTTGTTTTAGATGGTGTAATGTCTTGCTAATTCATTTACAACAACTAGTTATCAAAATTACAAAGTTTTAAGTGTAGTTTTGATTCATGAAAGTGCTTATGTTCATGTTCTTGATCTTATGATGTTTAGATGATCATAGGAATTATTTGTAACCTATGTGGTAGTTTAATTCTTGATCATAATGTGTTTTAATGGAGTCCATAACTTGTCCTCAAGTTATGGAAAACCAAAAGTCACTTGGATTAAAAACCATTAAAAGAACACAAGAGTTAGAAAAATGGAGAGTCTTCATTTTATTACTCTATTAAACTCATAAGTTACAAGAAATGAAAAGTTTTGAAAGTTTACAAAACTTGCCCTCAAGTTTTGGAACAAGTAAAGTCAAGTTAAAACTTTAGTTCCAACCCTTAGAATTTTAAAAGTTAAAATTCAACCCTTATACTTATATTATTATGATTTAATAATTATATATATATATATATATATATATATATATATATGTATATGTATAAGAACAAAGTCGTCTTACCGCTAGTACGCCTCATTCACGAAGCCGGTGTATAAGGTGGGTATAAGGTTGTTGCCTATAAAATGGCAACTTAATGGGTGTCCACTCTCACCCACCGCTTGCTTGATCGGTGGAGGGTCGTTAGCCGAACGGGTAAGACAAGGACTTATAAATTCTCATTAAAAGTATGATGAATATTATAAAGTAACTAAATGTTTTATTAAATTCCCAATCTTAGTTACTTTAGGAAAAATGTGAATAAGGTGCTAATCCATGAAATTACACTTTACACTTTGTTTAAGTCGTTGGTGGAGCGTGTGTGGTTAACCGGCACACTAACTTGGACTTAACAAGGTAGGTAAAGGGTGACTTAAGGTTTATTATAGTATCGGTGGAGCGTGTGTGGTTTACCGGCACATCGATTGAGTGATAAACTTTAAGGGTACCAAGTGATTTGCATGGTTACTTCACACCTCGTTTTGTGATGCTCGGTATCCCAGTCACAAAACTTGGAGGGCACACTCGAGATTGAAACATGCCTTTGAAAAGTTCATTGAATCTCAAAGAATCTAGGAATTTCTAAGAACCAAATCAAAAACCTAATATTTAATATTTCGGTTTTCGTGGTGGAAATTGGTGAATCGTCATTCACCTACCTTTCAAATATGTTATAGCTTGGATTACGGCATACCTCTTCTAAGTTATAATATATTGTGATTAGGTCCTAGCCTTAATATTACATTTGGGAGTTTTATTAAGTACTCTCTTAATATCTAAACTAATCTTGTCCTTTTCTTTCAGATGCCTTCAAACAATGTTGCTTCTGGCTCTAACCCTTATAGCTCCTTTACCCTTATGAACTTGTGTGGGAAAGTCACTTTTGATGGATCCAACTTCAATGAGTGGATCAGAAACATCAGGATGATTACCCGCTACGAGGACAAAGAATATGTCCTTGACAAGGAGCTTAAGGAAATTGATGAGACCACTGCAACTCCCCAGGAGATCGCTGACTTTCAGGCACATGAAAGGGATGCTACGAAAGTGGCTTGCATCATGATGGCCACGATGACAACGGAACTCCAAAAGTCTTATGAGGATTTCTACCCTTATGAAATGCACCAAGATTTGATGGAAAGATACCATCAAAGTGCACGACAAGAGAGGTATGAAATCATCTGCTCCATGATAACAACCATGATGAAGGACAGGGAATCCGTCACGAGCCACATGCAGAAAATGCAAAGGTATGTGGATCGATTGCTGAAGCTTAATGTGAACTTCCCTGAGGAGCTTGCAATAGATATCATTTTGCACTCCCTACCATCGTGCTATGATCAATTCCGCATGACATATCACATGAATAAGGAAGAGGTCACACTCAGCAAACTTCAGGGACTTCTCAAGACTGCAGAAACAGGTCTTAAGGGGAAGTCGGTTGTTAACATTCCTACTCCAAACTCTACTCCGGTTTTGGCAATCGGGAAAAGTCGAGGGAAGAAGAGAAAGAGCTCTTCTAAGGGTACCAAGGCTCAGACCCTTGATGGCTCTTCTTCAAGTGGAACCAAGAAAGGTTCCATCACTCCTTCTTCTGACCCAAAAGAGGCTGAATGTTTCTATTGCCATGAAAAATCTCATTGGAAGCGGAACTGCCCAAAATACCTGCAAGATGTGAAGGATGGGAAAGTTAAACCCAACCATGCAGGTATTTACACTATCATTTCTAATAACTCACCCCATTCTAAATCTTGGGTCCTTGATACCGGTTGTGGTATTCATATTTGTTGTGACTTGCAGGGACTAAGAAGAAGTGAGAATGTGGAGCAAGGAAGAATAAACTTAATCATGGGGAATAGGAAAGTTACACCTGTCACCAAGATTGGAGTTTATACTTTATCGCTAAGTAGTGGGTTAAATTTAGATTTGAATAAATGTTGTTATTCACCAGGAATGGAAAGAAATATTATTTCCTTTCATGCTTTGTAAAAACAAGGGTTTACCTTTTCATTTAACAATGAAGTTGGTTCTATTGATGCTTTCTTTAATAATGTTCTTTATTTTAAAGCATTACCTTGTGATGGTGTGTATCAAGCTGTATTTGTTGTAGATAACTTAGGAAATAATGTTTTGTGTATTGATTATATTAATAATAATAACTTGGATAAAGCATCATTATGGCATTGTCGTCTTGGACATATAAGCAAGAAACGCATAGGCCAACTCCAAAAGGATGGAGTCTTGGAGTCATTTGACCTAAAGTCAGATGATAGTTGCGAATCATGCTTACTTGGAAAAATGACAAAGTCACTCTTCATAGGTTCTTGTGAGAGAGGTGAAGGTTTGTTGGACCTTGTACACACGGATGTGTGTGGACCATTCAAACATGCCACAAGGGATGCTAATCATTATTATTTGACTTTTACTAATGATTACAGTAGATATGGATATGTCTACTTGATCAAGCATAACTTAGAGACTTTCGAAAGGTTTAAGGAATTTAAACAGGAAGTCGAGAATCAATTGGGCAGGAACATTAAGATGCTTCGATCCGATCGTGGTGGTGAGTATCTTAGTTCAGAGTTCCTTGACTATCTAAGGGAATGTGGGATAGTCTCACAATTGACACCTCCCAGGACACCACAGTTGAATGGTGTGGCTGAGAGGCGTAATCGAACCTTGTTGGATATGGTTCGTTCCATGATGAGTCGAGCTTCGCTACCAATCTCATTCTGGGGGTATGCCTTAGAGACTGCCACCCATATCCTTAATCTAGTCCCTACAAAGAAAGTTTCCAAAACTCCTCACGAGATGTGGACTGGTAAAGTACCCAAACTAGACCACATCAAGATTTGGGGTTGCAAGGCTTTCGTGAGACGCGAGACTCATGATAAGCTCGAACCTCGAAGCGAGAGGTGTATTTTCATCGGCTACCCACAGCAATCCTTTGGTTACCTCTTCTACAGACCTAGTGAAAATGTGGTCTTTGTAGCTAGGAGGGCTTTCTTTAGAGAGAGAGAGAGAGAGAGAGTTTATAAGCCAAGGAAACAGTGGGAGGCAAGTTGATCTTTAAGAAATTCAAGAGTCAAGCGGTGAAGGAACTTCAAACCCTAGCACTCAACTTGAGGAGGAAACTCCTGTTGAGCCAATTGACAAGTCTATACCTCTGAGGCGTTCCACAAGGGTTAGGAATGCTCCTGAGCATTACTATGGATTCCATATTACTGCAGAAGGAGATACACTTATCAGTGATGAGACACTGATAGGTCTGGATGAACCTAACAGTTACGTGGAAGCCATGGCAGGCCCTGATTCAGCCAAGTGGAAAGAGGCAATGGACAGCGAAATACAGTCCATGTATGACAGTCAAGTTTGGAACTTGGTTGAGAATGTACCAGGTCGTAAGACAGTAGGGTGCAAATGGGTCTTCAAGAAGAAGACCGACATAGATGGTAAAGTACAAACTTATAAGGCTAGACTGGTTGCAAAGGGCTTCTCTCAAATTCCTGGAGTGGACTATGATGAGACCTTTTCTCCAGTAGCCAAGATTAAGTCTATTCGGGTTCTGTTAGCCATAGCTGCATTTCATGACTATGAAATATGGCAAATGGATGTCAAAACCGCTTTCCTTAATGGAAAGTTGGCTGAAGATGTTTACATGAGTCAGCCAGAGGGTTTTGTCAGCAACGAGTACCCTAATAGAGTGTGTAAGCTTGAGAAATTCATTTATGGATTGAAGCAAGCACCTCGTAGATGGAATCTTTGCTTTGATGAAAAGGTCAAGGAATTTGGCTTTTCTAGGAGTGAAGATGAGTCTCGCGTGTATGTCAAGGCTAGTGGGAGTATAGTTAGCTTTTTGGTGTTGTATGTGGATGACATACTACTCATAGGAAATGACATCCCAACTCTGCAGGAAGTTAAGTCCTGGCTTAGGAAGTGTTTCTCTATGAAGGACCTAGGAGAAGCTACCTGTATTCTAGGGATAAGGATCTTGAGAGATCGGAGTAAAAGACTAATTGGACTTAGTCAAAGTACCTATTTGGATAAGGTGTTGAAGAAATTCAGCATGCAGGACTCCAAGAAAGGAGAGTTACCCATCCAGAGTAACGCTAGATTGAGTAAGACACAAAGCCCTAGCACTGAGGCTGAGATAGCAGAAATGATTCGAATACCTTATGCTTCGGCTGTAGGATCGATCATGTATGCTATGACGTGTACTCGACCTGGTGTAGCCTTTGCCCTGAGCATGGTTAGCAGGTATCAGGCGAACCCTGGCAAGGCACACTGGACTGCGGTAAAGAATATCCTCAAGTACCTACGGAGGACTAAGGACTGGGTCCTTACCCTCGGTGGGAGTGATGACTTGAGAGTTGTAGGGTATAGTGATGCTAGCTTCCAGACTGATAGGGATAATTTCCGCTCTCAGTCGGGCTGGGTCTTTACCCTAAACGGAGGAGCAATTTCTTGGAAGAATTCCAAGCAAGAGACAGTGGCTGATTCAACTTGTGAATCAGAGTATATTGCAGCTAGCGAGGCGGCAAAGGAGGCGATATGGCTGAAGAACTTCATTGGAGACTTGGAGTTGTACCAGCTATTAAAGACCCAATGGAAATTTTATGTGATAGTGAAAGCGCTGTTGCCTTAGCCAAAGAACCAAGGGATCACGGGAGATCCAGACACATCGACAAAAAATACCATTTTATTAGACATCGAATAGAAGAAGGACTCCTCGTGGCAAAGAGGGTATCATCGGATGAGAATCCGGCAGATCCCCTCACGAAGGGACTGACTCGGGTTAAGCATCTCCAGCATGCTCGGAGCATAGGGCTGAAGGATGATATTAGATTTAGTAGTTAGATAACCTCGAAATTTGTAAAGTGTAATTGACATTAGATGATGAATAAAAGGTGTTTTATTTATGAGTAAAGTGTTGCTATCTCTTTTCGATCTTTTACTAAATTTCTTTTGCATGTTTTGACTTCCAGAATAATTTTGTTTGGTATAACATATTATTCAAACCTCCACAGTCGGTCATATGTCGGAAGTAGGTATGAATCAAGACTGTCATGATTGGTTGTAGAGGTCTAAGGTGTTGGACAAGGTTACAACAATCATGAGTGCTCATAAGTTCTGAGCATTGGACTCAACCCACGCTCACTGGAATCACTTCATGGAATTCTATCTCGAGTGATCGTGAGACGGTAATATCATATAAGTCTTCAAACCTAGAGATATGATTTGTTACTTACAAGTTGGTTATGCATTGATTGTACGAAAACGCATTGGTAACTCGATGTTATAAAACGTGCCTTTGTGTATAATTCAATGAGTGGTAGAACAAACATATGAGTCAAAGTTTATCTGTTCCTTCTTGGATTAGAAGCTGATATCTGGGCCCCTCGATGATTTTGTTTTGACCTATGTACCAGGCCCGGTCAGAACTAAGTTGATGTGTTCAATTAAGTTCTGTGTCAAACAAATCGGAAATCGGGAAACAAACTGCTGGACAATAAGTAAGACATTGTTCCATGTATTTGTCCGGCTGATATCTAGAACGGAGGATTATATGATCCCTTATCTTAAATGGCGTACCATCATCTTCTCAGTTCCGAGAAACCTTGAAAGAGCTATGATTGCCGATCGGTTCCTAAAGTACTAGAGCTATAGTTATTAGACTTATCCAAGTGGGAGACTGTTGGATAAGGTGTCTAAGTCCATAACTATTTCTGGGTGTACTTGACCCAACCCGGCATGGTCCATTTGGGTTGCATGGCACCATGCAATTGGATAGACTAAATGAGAGGAATAACACTTGGAGATTATTAATATATTATAAGTTCTAATATATTAATAATATTATTTGATTAGTTTGATCAAAGAATTAATTTGGAATTAATTAAGTGATCAAAGGATAACTAATTACATATATGGGTTGATTATGTAAATCATTCATATCTTGTATAGTGGGCTAAGAGGCTCCATGGATTATCAAGTTGGGTTCTACCCATAGGATGCTCCATGGATGCTCCATGGGAGTTACAAACCCATGGGTCATGGAAATGAAGAGTCATGACACATTAGGGTTTACATGGTGTAACCCTAGATGTGTCAACACTATATAAGGATCCCGTTCTCCACCAAAATCGGCTACACATAAGAAACTAGAGGGCTTGGTTGATTTCAAGAAGTGTGTATTCTCTCAAAAAGTCTTTCCAAGAGCATTTGGTGTTGTGTGAAGCATTTGAGGCATCACCCTTGGGGTGCTAGGCTCACAAGGTTTCAAGGAACATAAGCAACAACAAGGTAAGTTATTCTATCTTTCATTCAAGTTAAAATTGTTCCCCATGTATGCTAGATAGGAATATAACCTTGGAAATTCAACTTTGCATGATAATTAGACAAACATAGATCCAAGGTTATTAGGGTTGCATGTACACTTAGGAAGTGTTAGAATGCTCAAAACCCATCAACTCTTAGTGGCCATAGCGCATCCAAATCGCAGTCTTCTGTACATCCTCCTCTCTGACCCTCATCTAATGATATCCTGAACGCAGATCAATCTTGGAGAACCAAGATGCTCCCTGTAGCTGGTCAAAGAGGTCATCAATCCTCGGGAGTGGGTAACGGTTCTTCACTGTTACCTTGCTCAGCTCCCGGTAATCTATATACATCCGATCCGACCCGTCCTTCTTTCTCACAAACAGAATCGGGGCTCCCCAGGGTGAGCTACTCGGTCTAATGAATCCCTTGTCTAACAGCTCCTGTAGCTATGTAGACAACTCCTGCATCTCAGGAGGAGCCAACCGATACGGTGCCTTGGCTATCGGAGCCACACCAGGGACTAGGTTGATCCTGAACTCCACCTGCCTCTCCGGAGGTATCCCTGGCAACTCCTCGGGAATACATCTGTAAACTCTCGCACTACGGGCACACTGCCCACCGTTGCCTTACCCGCCTCCCGGGTGTCCATAACATAAGCGACATATCCTGCGCAACCCTGCTGAGGGTAACGCCTAGCCCTCGCTGCTGAACATACCGCTGGTCCTTGATGTGGCCTCTCGTCCTGAACTACCAACTCTCCCCCACTTGGGGTCCTGATCCAAACCATCTAATGTGCGCAATCTATCACTGCCCCATTGGGGCTCAACCAATCCATGCATATAATCACCTTGTTCCCTCTCAACGGGATAAGAACCAGGTCCACCAGATAATGCTCCTCGAATAATCTTAGCACACAGTCTCGGAATACCGCCGATGCTCACACCGATCTGTCATCTGCAATCTCTACCTCTAAAGGGCAATCCAACATGCCCGAAGACTCAGGGAACTTCTTGCTAAGCGCAAGAGAGACAAACGATTAGTAGCACCCGAATCAAACAATACCTGAACTGGAATACCGTTCACATGGAACGATCCTAAACATAGCACATACATAACATATCAAAATCACAACAGCATATCATAATAGCATAAATAAGAAGTCATACCCATCACCACATTGGGTGCATCGCGTGCCTCCTCAGTAGTCAACTGGAAGGCCCGACTCCTCACCATTAGAGCCTCAGTCTTGGCCTGCCGTCCATCAGTAATCCGCAGGGTTGTTGGGGCTAGCGCCTTCACCGGCTCTGCTGCTGTCAAATGGGGGCAGTTGGCCTTCTTGTGGCCCCTCTGGTTGCATTGGAAACACAACAACTCATATGTATGAATAACCGGTGCAGGGGCGGTACAATCCTTGTTGAAGTGCCCCGTCTTGCCGCACTTGTAGCAACCCGACGATCCCAATCTACACGCCCCCTCATGTGGCCTGTCGCATTTTCCGCAGCGGACTGGTCCTGACTAGCCTTTTGGCCTACCATCTGATCCCTTAGGCTTCTTCCCTAAAGCCTCAGTCATTTGCCCCTCCTCTACCTTTCTCTTCCAGACATGCTCCAGATCGATCTCCCTCTCCCTTTCCCTGGCAATCATGTAATCCAGGGTAGGGCAAGCTGAAAAACTAACATGCCCCCGAATGTCGGCTCGCAGCATGTCATGATAGCGGGTCCTCCTCATATCCTCATCTCCCGCATACTGGGGCACCAACAATGCCCTCTCCCGGAACTTGGCGGTGATCTCCGCTAAAGTCTCCGTAGTCTGTCTCATGTCCAAAAACTCTTTGGCCAGCTATTGAAGCTCTACAGCTGGCGCAAACTCCGCCCTGAATCTGGCCACAAAGTCTGACCAGGTCATAGCCTCCACAACCCAGGCTCCCAATGAGTCACCAACAGACTCCTACCAGTCTCTAGCTTTGTCTCTGAAACACCCTGCTGCATATCTCACCTTCGACCCCTCGGGGCAGAAGCTGGTCAGCTGTGCAGACTCAATATCTACAACCCAT
Organism: Lactuca sativa; assembly: GCF_002870075.4. Classification (NCBI taxonomy): domain Eukaryota; kingdom Viridiplantae; phylum Streptophyta; class Magnoliopsida; order Asterales; family Asteraceae; genus Lactuca; species Lactuca sativa. Next base: position 261,097,370 of record NC_056627.2, read on the forward strand.
CGTCTGGCAGCAATGGGGTCCTTCGCCCCAAGGAATTCAGGCGCACCACTGCCCCTGAAGTCCTTAAAGGACATTGTGCGAGATCCTGACTGGCTGGATGCCATATCACTCCTGAACGCCCTGAGGTGATCCTCCGTCAGCTCAACTATCCCTTCCTTGATCGACCCGAAGATGATGTGGTCGACTCAAGGATGCCTTTGGTGATCTCGGACGCGATGAACTCGCGTAACCTCTCATCCACTGGTTCGGAGCCTGAACCTGAACCCAAACCCAATCCCTCTCCGGAACTGCCAACTGCTGGCCTAGAATGTAGTACCACCATTCTGCAATACACCATGACAACCATTAGTGATACTAGTACATCTAGAGGGATCACACCCATCACAAGTTCCTTGGTCTTGCCTCAGCCCTCCATAATTCGAGTACGGATCCTCTGCTTTCAGTAGTACGGGCCCATACTACCTTCCACATCTATCCATTCTTTCCTCAAGGACTACCTTGACTCCACCAAGTCCCTTTATCCCGTGCTGATCTCTGCTTTTCTAATCCTAGGCTTACCCTAGGGAATTCTCTGACTCCATCCTAACCGGTCCTCAGCTGCCGAAGGCCTCCTAGTAATGCCAATTAGCCATTACCTAACTACCATCACATGTGATGAGGCTCAGATAATCCTTCAAGTAAAAGACTCATCCCTACAACGGTTAGACTCAAACGAGAGTTGCGCAATAGGGCCAAATTCAGCACTCTGGGATTATTCAATCCTAATCACATTTGACGCGACGTACTCACCTAATGGCTAACTCCCATCACTCAGAGCCCTACAAGCACAAAGCAAGCAACATTCGGACACAGGACACTACTCAAGCGACTCTATTCTCCTAACGCGAAACTGTACCAGCATACAATGTTGTGCTCATACTACCAGGCATAACCTAACACGCTATCCTTTTATTGTCTACTCAATACTATCATGCAATTCTCATAAGCTGAAGCACAAAAAGCAGGCACATAAGGCATCATTCCTAGATCATTAGTCCTATTCTAGCATTTTGTTCTACTGCAACTGATAAACATAATATAAACTTGTATGGGTACTTTGGGGAATACTTACTTGAGCTCGGCCGGTTGCACACATCACACACTTTGATCTTTCTTAAAACTCTTTACTCAAAGTCATTTTCTTTGTAAGAAATCTTTTAATCCCTCGATTTGATTCCAGACACCCCCAAGGGTGTGTCTGAATCCCTCAAACCAAGGCTCTGATACCAACTTGTAACGACACAATTTTCACGTCCAAAATTTTCATTTTTGATTAAGTGTTTTGCAAAACATTTGTAACAAAATATAATCCGATCATATCATTTAATAAAAACATGTCTTGTATCTAAAAATCGAATCGTAATAACATAATAATGTCAGAGTACAAATCCCATAATAACTCATAGTGAGGAAAACAAAGAGTGTCTGTATGATGTGCTGCTACCGCGCCAGCTCCTTCCCCTTCGCTGAAGAGGTACCTGAAACCAAAACTGTAAACTGTAAGCAAGAAGCTTAGTGAGTTCCCCCATCGTACCACAAAACATACAATCTCATAGCATATATACTGTCGGGCAATTCTAGGGTGCCCGACCTACACGGTACGGCCATTCTGGGGTGCTGACCTACCCGTACAACCATTCTGGGGTGCCGACCTACCAGTGCGGCCATTCTGGGGTGTCGTCTTACCCGTGTCAGGCCATTCTTGGGTGCTGACCTACCCATGTCAACCCATTCTGGGGTGCTGACCTACCCGTCGGTCCTAACAACCGACCCTCAGGGACTATTCCACCCCCTACTGCTACTATCACATATAACATATCATGCCAGCATATAAACATATCATCACATACTGTCAGACATATCTGGGGTGTCTGACCTACCCTTCGGTCCTGACAACCGAACTCTACTACTATCACATATAACATATCATGCCAGCATATAACATATCAGGTAGTAGCAAACCTAGATGATATCACAAAGACAATCATCTAACATACAACTCCAACTGGTGGGCCGGCATTGTGGCCGTAGACCCACCGCTACTGGAAGGTAACTCACCTCGAACAAGTAGCTGCTGATAATCCGTGTGGGAAGTCTCTGTCTGCTGCTGCTCTGGAAATCCTCCGGCTACAATCCCCACAAACACTTAGTCAGAAACTGACATCTACTCTTAGGGTAAAATGACTATTCTACCCCCAACCAAGTCCACGTCAAAGTCAACTTCAAGTTGACCCAACTCGCCGAGTTGGGCCATCAACTCGTCGAGTCCCTGACCCTTTACTCGTCCTCATCTATGACCCCACTCGTCGAGTTGGGTCGTCAACTCGACGAGTTCTTCTCTCATATGAACATCACATGAAAAATCATCCGACTCGCCGAGTTGATGAACAACTCGTCGAGTTCACCTTCATCTGATGAACAAGTTCTGTCCTCGACTCGCCGAGTTGATGAACAACTCGTCGAATCCATCTTCATCCTTAAGAAGATTGTCTTGGAATCGTCGAGTCTGCTCATGCACTCTCTGAGTCCCATGAATTTCCTGAACAATGGCTTAGTCCAGAACGTTGGGTCACTCCCCGGGACCCCCTTAAAACCTTTACACACTCAACTGGGTCCTTTTGACCCACGACTGATATGGGATAGAAACCTTGGACTCGCCGAGCCCAAGAATGGACTCATCGAGTTGGTCACATCCTCTCACTAAATCTTCGATTTCTGATGTACAACGCTTGATCAAAAGATAGATCTATGCCTCTACAATCAATCTAGCACGTAAAGTTACAACCTTTACGTGCTTGCATGGGACTTTGAGCTCAAAAGGTCCTAAAACAAGCTCTTATAATGCATGGGGTCTTCTTTGAGTGCAAGAGCCACTCCTTTCTGCCTTGTAACCCCTCTAAGGACCTAGATCCGAAACATCAACCCCAAACCATGCTTGCAATCATGGTTGCTGACCAAAATTGCTTAGAAAAGCCCTAAAACTCCACAAAATGGGATCTATCAAAAGAACAAACGAGGTATAGACATTATACCTTCTGTAGACTGCAAATGATGCTCAAAATCGGATCCTTCTAGCCTCCTCTTGATCCTTCAAGCTTCTCCTTACTTCCTTGGGTCACAAAAGCACCAAAATCACTCCAAATGCCTTAGATTGCTTCAATAACGGCTAGAGTTTGCTATGGGGGTCTTCTGGGAGCAAATGGGACGAATGAGGCCGAGTTAAGGTGTTTAAATAGGGTGCAAACCCTTAGGTTAGGGTTTTTGTCCGAACAGGGCCTACTCGCCGAGTCCGGGACCCGACTCGTCGAGTCCACAACTTAAACCTCGCATCTCATCCTGCTTCTACTCGGCGAGCTGGTCCTTCAACTCGCCGAGTCCAAGGCCAAAATGCAAAACATTTTAAAGAATTAATAAAAGAATACGTACCAAGAACCAGGTGCTACATATGATATGAATGGTCAATTGAAAATTAGTATCTCATACCATCAGGCTTGGCGTGCGAAGCAATATGCACTGGTGTTAAAGGGTACGAAAGAGGATTCTTTTACCAAACTTCCTGCTTATTTCCCCAATTTGGTCAAACATAATCCCGGCACGGTGACACATATTCGAATAGATGGTGAAGTTCAGTTTGATTTCTTGTATGTCTCACTTGGTTGCTCGGTTAGTATTACAATATTTTATTATTATTTTTTATTTTGGTGTTGATGGGATATGGTCCACTAGCGTGGCCTAGACTGCTCTAGCGCGCCAGCTTGGCCTGGCGCGCTCCTGCCAGCCCTGCCTGGCGTTCCCTTGCTGGGGACTCCCTTGCCAGCCCTTGCTGAGGACTCCCTTGCCAGCCCTGCTGGGGACTCTCCTGCCGGCACGGCCAGGTGCTCCCTCGCCTGGCACTCCCTTGCCATCCTTTCCTGGTGCGCACCCGCCAGCCTTTCCTGGTGCGCGCCCGGCGCCTCCGGGCGGCCTCGCCCAACTCCTTGCTAGTTGGGCCTGAATGGGGCTGGCCCAAGGCCTAACCTAATTGTCCCCTATATAATGAACAGTACTTCCTCCATGGAGAGGGACCTTCCCCGAGACTCTTCCCCCATGGCTCAGCCGCCACTACACTCCGGCCGGGTGGCTCAGCCGCCACCCGCCGCCGTTAGCCACCACTAGCACCAAGATGGTTCTCTCCAGCTATGAAGGGCCATCTCAGATTTTCTAGCTGATCTAACTTGACCGTCAGAGCCCGCTCCCGGGGCACAGTCCCTGGGGCGGCTCTAACGCCTCTCTCTGATGGTGACTCGCAGATCTCCGCCGTAGCAGAAGACCCGAAGAACCGCCAGAGGTCCATGTTCCATCATTTGGCGCCATCCCGGACTAGAACAAGTGGCAAAAGCCTCAGTCGGTTTCAAGCTCGTTCTTGCCAATATCTGTTCAGATTTGTTGTGCCTCAGCTTAGGTTCTTTTCAGATCTATTCATTTCTAGCACCACTTGGTTCAGATCCTTTTGGCTTTGGCCAAGATCTGTCCAGATCCGTTTGGATCTTGCCAAGGACTTTTCAGATCTGTTTTGCCATATTTTAGATCTCAAAGATCTACTTCGTATTCAGATCAGATTTGTAGAATTTTTCGTTTTTCAGTTCAAATCTCCAAATTTGTTTTCATTTTTAGGATCTGATCTCAAGATTTGTTCAAGTTTTTAGCTCATGAAGCTTGCAAAGAGATCTTGGATCTATTTTCGTTTTTATATTTGAGTGAATATTTCAGCAACTTGATGGAGAAGACAAGAAACTTTTACAAGTTTTATTCATTTAATCAAGTTCATGTTATCAAAAAATCGAGTTTTTCTGCATTTTTTGTTCATACTTTCAAATTTTACTCAGCAAGTTGAAGAACAAACAATATTTTACAAGTATCATCTCTCGTGTTTGCTCATTACCAAGAAAATCGGTTTTTGGTTCCTGATTTCTCATGTTCAACTTCATTCAATTTGTTTATTTGATGCTTCCTATGGAAGCTTAGAGATGGGAAACAAAAGATTTTTAGGTCTGTGAAGCAAACTGAAGAGTAAGGAAGGTTTAATGAGAAGAACACTTGGTTAGATTCGTTTTTGTTTAAAATGGTGAGGATTTTTATGAGTTTCTCACCATCTTTGTTCACATTTTTGACGTTTTTTGCAAGCAACCTGAGAGTTGAAGAAATTTTGGTAAATATTTACTTCATTTTCAGTTTATGTTGCAAAGAAATTATTTTCAGTTTATGTTTTTCTTTGCAAAACTTCCTTGAAGTTATTTATTTAAGTGTTTTCTCTTAAGCTTGGGAAAAGAAAAAAAACGAAAATCTTCTCAGATGTAGTTCTTGTTCATATTCTGAGGATTGGTTCAGCAAATGGGGAGGAAAAGAAGTTTTTAAGAGTTTGTATCTCATTTTCAGTTCATGTATTACCAAAAATCGTTTTTAGATATGATTTGTTATGTGCAATCCCATCTTTGCAACAATTGTCTGTACACCTAGTTGTGTTGCTTGTACATACCTCAAAGCTTTTAAAAAAAATGAGAAGAAGAGATGAGCTTTCACGGGTTTTTAGAAAATCACATTTGATGTATGATTTTCAAGTTTATTCAACTTATTTAAAAGCTTGAAAGTAGAAATAAGTTTTTGTGAAATTTTATCTTCTCAGATTTCAAGAAACTCATTATCCATTAGAATATTCTTATATATTCTCAGTTTAGATACTAGGAGCTGCTGAGATTTTTTAGCATGTTTGAAAGGATTTGTTCAAATCTATTTCTGTTTATATTTTGATGGTTTTATTTAGCTTTGAGAAGAAAAAAAAAACTTTTATGATTTTTTACCATCTTTTAACTCATATATTAAAAAGTTATCTCAGGAAGTTGTGTTGTAATTTTTGTACATTCCAAAACACTAGTGAAAGTTATTTTTACTTTACAGTGTTACCATTTTATTTAATGGTTTTCAAAAAAAAAAAAAAAAAAAAAAAAAAAAAAAAAAAAAAAAAAAGGAAGTAGAAGAGGACTATCGGGTGTTGTGTACATAAAAACGGTTAAAATACAAAATACTCCATGTGGACCCAGCTGGTCCAATTTTTGCGTAAAAAAAACAGGGAAGAAAGTAGTGTATATAGTATACTAAATGTCATCCAACTCTCCACATATAGAAAAGAGAAAGGAATTGGGACCCACCGGGTCATCTCACGTTCTCGGGCAATCAAATACTTCCCCAAATCCCAATCTTCTCTCGCCGGAATCACAACACCACCAATCGCTCCACCATAGCCGCGACACCGTCCGATGTCCATCACGGTTGCATCACCTAGCACTTTCAGACTTCAGCGGATAGTGCCCAGTCGTAGTCTCCGGTCATCTCCGATTCAAACTACAACTCGCAACCCCTCGTAACCTCCCCAGCAACGCCGCCAACTAGAGCCAAGGCTCCGCCAGTCAATCAAATCAAGATATGAGCAAAGTCGCATCTCCGCTCCGATCTCCCTCCACGGCTCCACGAAATAGCTCCAACAACCACTGCACCTCAGCCCTGAGTAAAGCTCCAACCACAGTGCCCATCCCTTCTAAATTGACGACGACTTCCTTCAAAAATCAGCGCCACCAACAATGAAGTTAATATTCTGACCTCCTTCCCCAGTCGGTGATTCTCAGGCGGGGAACCACCTAAATTATCACTACTGTTATCACCTAATCGCCTTCCAGCGATGACCTAAACAGTCCATCACCGGCGAAGACCTTCCTCCTCCGATCTTCTTCTACACCCAACGACTCCAACGGAGGGGCCACCGAGACCTTTCGTCATCTACCCAAATGATGAGAGTCCAGATGTAATTTGTGCCCGTGTGAACCAGCTGCCGACGGATACCATCTATTTGTTCAAGAATGATAAAAAAAAAAAAAAAAAAAAAAAAAAAAAAAACTAGGGTGGACCACCAGGTGTTATACGTTCAAACCAAAATCAGCATTGGGCTGGTCACTTACTATGGACTACTAACTACGATTTGGGCCTTCCACACATCTATATATGGAGTATGAACTGCTGAATCCATTTTAGCATTTTAGGCTTCTCTTAAGCTAGATTCTTAGTTATGTGAGGCTAAAAGAAAATGATGGGCTTGTTTTTGCAAAATAGATCCAGTCAACTAGACGTCCAAATTCCTTGTGTTGCAATTAGCCCAACAAAGCCCAACTTAAGAAGACGAGTTGCATTCAAGAGCATTCGGATTTAAAGAAAAAAAGAATCAAAGCTGGTGTGCTCCAATCTAGTCAAGCTAAATCTGATTCTATAAGATGTGGTTTGACATCTACAAAAAAAAGGGGGGGAGGAGAAGAGTAGTACATTACTACTACTACTCGTGAAGCGTTTCGAAATAGCCATCAGTAACTGCGCTGCGCGGTCATCAGTAGCCGTGTTGACCGCTCCCAGGAAATCTAGCTACTTCGCTCTCACCATCCATGTTGACCGGCCCCCACTAGTCTCGCTACCCAGCTCTTGTCAACACTTGCATCGCCTAACTCTTTCCAGCAGCTATGTATATCAGCCTTCAGCAGCTATACATCCATATTTTCCCTTTCTTCGCCTCCTCCAAAGAAAAAAAGGGGGAGAATAGGTTTGGTACGACACCATGCAGAAGTGATTATATTCCCAGGGGAAAGAGTTAAAGTACACAAAGAGCTGACACCATGAATGATGGTGTATCCCCGAGGTGAAGTTGATATTCCGGATCGAAAGAGCAGCCCCGTGGTTCAACCCTCGGTAGTCGCGTTGCCCACCTATCACTAGCAGCTCGCTATCCAGCTCTCGATGGCGGTCTCGCTACGCACCACTTGACGGTAGCTACACTATCAAGCTCTAAGTAGCACCGCCACATAGCTCTCCGCAAACAGCCAAGGCACCGAGACACCAATTATTAGTGCGACTAGCGATGCAGCAAAGCATCAGGGTACAATTCCACTTTAACTCAAACTTATCACACGAGCTAGACACACAGATTGTAGGGTGCTATGCCCAATCATGCGGGGTTCAGTACCCTCGCCTCGAGTCGCCTGGCTTCTCAGCCCGACTCCATTACAGCGGCACGCTCCGCAGGCGAGGTTCAGCACCCTCGCCCCGAGTCGCCTGGCTTCTCAGCCCGACTCCATTATAGTGGTAAGCTCCGCATGCAAGGTTCAGTACCCTCACCTCGAGTCGCCTGGCTTTCTCAGCCCGACTCCATTATAGCGATAAGCTCCGCATGCGAGGTTCAGTACCCTCGCCTCGAGTCGCCTGTCTTTCTCAGCCCGACTCCATTACAGCGGTAAGCTCCGCATGCGAGGTTCAGTACCCTCGCCTCGAGTCGCCTGTCTTTCTCAGCCCGACTCCATTACAGCGGTAAGCTCCGCATGCGAGGTTCAGTACCCTCGCCTCGAGTCGCCCTGGCTTTCTCATCCCGACTCCATTACAGCGGTAAGCTCCGCATGCGAGGTTCAGTACCCTCGCCTCGAGTCGCTCTGGCTTTCTCATCCCGACTCCATTACAGCGGTAAGCTCCGCATGCGAGGTTCAGCACCCTCGCCTCGAGTCGCTCTGGCTTTCTCAGCCCGACTCCATTACAGCGGCAAGCTCCGCATGCGAGGTTCAGTACCCTCGCCTCGAGTCGCCTGGCTTCTTAGCCCGACTCCATTATAGCGGTAAGCTCCGCATGCGATGTTCAGTACCCTTGCCTCGAGTCGCCTGGCTTTCTCAGCCCGAATCCATTATAGCGGCAAGCTCCGCATGCGAGGTTCAGTACCCTTGCCTCGAGTCGCCTGGCTTCTCAGCCCGACTCCAGTATAGCAACATGCCCCGACCATTCCACACGATGCTCTTCCGTGTGATTTATCTACGATCATCAGCAGCCAAGCCCGATCCATTCCACGTGAGGCTTTCCCGCACGACACCTCCATGATCATTGGCTGCTAAGCCCAAGCTATTCTCATAAGTCGTGCATCACAAGCTTCTTCCACACCATGATCTTGGTGCTTCCCCTCTCACAGTCATCATGGTTCTCTTGTGCTTGGACGATCGATGAAGTGTTATTCACATTACAACCTGCTATAGTGAGGATACTCTCCAGCAATAAGGTCATCCCGACAGCGGCCCTGCTACCTACGACCCCACAACACTTCTGTTTCCTGGCTCTCGGAAACAGTCCTGCTGCGTAACCCTGCCTGTAGCCTCATCGCGTATCCCACGGCACCTCTGTTTCCTGGCTCTCGGAAACGGTCTTGCTATGCAGCCCCACCCTATAGCCTCACTGTCTATCCCTCAACACTTATGTTGTCTGGCTATCGACAATAGTCTTACCACGTGACCCTCGCTAGCAACCTAGTCGCCCAGCTCACAGAATCTATTCCTCGCCTCCTCTAAGAAAGGGGGGGGGGGAATAGGGTTGGTACGCCGCAATGCAGACTATATAGATGGTTACTGGTGACATCTCATCTCACATGGCTACCACAACAATCACGTCGGGTAACAGTCTCCGGGACTGAATGGCAAGCTTACGGTTCTTAGTTACCCCGCCCCGATGCCTTGCCGACATCAGTGTCGCGTAACACTCTTTAGCAGCCTCGGTCTGCATGATCGCAGCAATAGTTAAGTTGCATCTCACCGACCGGCTCGCACTCCTCTCAATGAAGGAGTATCAAGTCAACTCAAGCAGCGTTTGGCTCATCGCATAACCCCACAGCCTTCGTGGGCAAGGTTCGGTCATTTCTCTTTATTATTTAAATGCTTTGGTGCCTTATCTAGTCCGATCTGATTGTCAGCAACCCAATCGCATCAGACTAGGGGAACTTGACGACGCACAGTTTATATGACTAAGTCCGGTCCGATGTCACTGGTCACATACCAATAACACCAGACTGGGGGGACTTGATGAGAAATGGTCCATTAGCACGGCCCAGACTGCTCTAGCGTGCCAGCCTAGCCTGGTGCGCTCCCGCCAGCCTTGCCTGGCGTTCTCCTGCCGACCTTGCTGGGGACTCCCTTGCCAGCCTCGCTGGGGACTCTCCTGCGGGTTTATATGACTAGTTCCAGTCCGATGTCATTGGCCGCGTACCAATAACACCAGACTGGGGGGGGACTTGATGGGATATGGTCCACTAGCGTGGCCTAGACTGCTCTAGCGCGCCAGCTTGGCCTGGCGCGCTCCTGCCAGCCCTGCCTGGCGTTCCCTTTCTGGGGACTCCCTTGCCAGCCCTTGCTGAGGACTCCCTTGCCAACCCTGTTGAGGACTCCCTTGCCAGCCCTGCTGGGGACTCTCCTGCCGGAATGGCCAGGCGCTCCCTCGCTTGGCACTCCCTTGCCATCCTTTCCTGGTGCACGCCCACCAGCCTCCCCCCGCGCCTCCGGGCGGCCTCGCCCAACTCCTTGCTAGTTGGGCCTGAATGGGGCTGGCCCAAGGTCTAACCTAATTGTCCCCTATATAATGAACAGTACCTCCTCCATGGAGAGGGACCTTCCCCGAGACTCTTCCCCCATAGCTCAGCCGCCACTACACTCCGGCCGGGTGGCTCAGCCGCCACCCGCCGCCGTCAGCCACCACTAGCACCAAGATGGTTCTCTCCAGCTATGGAGGGCTATCTCAGATCTTCTAGCTGATCTAACTTGACCGTCGGAGCCCACTCCCGGGGCACAGTCCCTAGGGCGGCTCTAACGCGTCTCTCTGATGGTGACTCGCAGATCTCCGCCGTAGTAGAAGACTCGAAGAACCACCGGAGGTCCATGTTCCATCAGGTGTACCTAACTATATTTAGTGTATTTGAATAGATATACAATGTATTGTAGGTACGCGCTTTTATCAATTGTTGTAAGCCGACCCTTGTGGTAGATGGAGCCCACCTAAAGGGCGAGTTCAAAGGTACCATGTTACTTGTAGTTACTAAGGATGGAAAAGATCAAATATTATCGGTTGCATATGGTATATGCAAAAATGAGTGTATATATTCTTGGACATGGTTTTTTCAAAACTACATGATTGCATAGGCAATATGGAGGATCTTACAATTATATATGATAGGTCTCCATCTATAGCGACATTTGTTTTCAACATTTTTCCTCATGCTCATCACGGAATATGTGGTCTCCATTTGTATTTCAACATAGTAGCTAGATACGGGAAAAGTAAGACAGTTAAAGGAACTTTTTGGGAGGCTTGTAGATCCTATATAGTTGATGATTTTAATGTTGCCATAGACCTTATGCAAAAGACAAAAGAACTAGTGTGGGAATACTTACAAAGTATAAATCCTGAAACTTGGTCTATGGCACATTTTAGAGGCAACCGATACAATCTTATGTCGTCCAATAGTGCGGAGTCTATAAATGCATTATCGAGACATGCACGTAAGGTGTCGATACTCATGTTGATCGACTTTTTTCATGCAACAATGCAACAGTGGTGGTTTCAAATACGTAACTTTGCAAGTAGTAAGTTGTAATATTAATGTTTGTGTTAAATGTTGTTGATCTTAACTGTGTAATTTTCTCTATTTTTTAGCGGAAGCAACGACAACACTCACCCCTTGTACCGATGATATTGTAAAATAAAATAAAAATACTTTTAGTAATTAGGATGTTTGCATGATCTTAAGTAAGAAATGTGAGGTCAAAAATGGGACACAAAACGTCATTGTTGATTTCCAACAAATGACATGTACATGTAGGCATTGACAACTTGACGGAATACCTTGTGGTTATGTCATAAGAGTGATAACAATCAACAATTACCGAGACTGCTCGATGTATGCATTAAAAGCTTACCATACCGAAACATTAAGGAGAACATATGATGAATCATTAAACCCTTTTCCAAAGGCATCGAATGGGAGATCCCCGATGATTTGATGACTGTTAGGCCACCTATAATGGATAAACGTCAACCAGGCAGGCCAAGAAACATAGATTGTATTCCATCCCAAGGCGAGGATCCAATAAGAAAAGAGTGTTCTGCATGCAGTCAAGAAGGACACAGAAGAAAAAATTGTTCGGGAAGGGCGTCCGACAGTGGAGCAATTCGCATGAGAATTCCTACTATGGAGACGAAATTTAATATTAGGGCTTCTGCGAGTTGTTCATAGAGCTATAACACCAATTATGATTTAAAACTACCTTGAATTGAAGATTTGTTAATTTATTATCTATTGTAAGGCTGGACGGTATCATAGCGGGAAACGGGTGAAGGAAGCTTCCCTCACTCTGGAACATCATCCCTTGGGTGAGGGAAGTAACCTGTGGGAAAAAGGTGGGGGGAGGGGGTGCCGCACTCTCTCTCTCTTCATGCTATTCGACAGTTTTTTTATTTTATCTTTTTTAATATTTATAAAATTATATACCTACTAAAAATATATAAAAAAATATATCAAAATTCATGGTTTTTAATTCCCTATAATATGAGTATAATATATGTATGAAATATATTTTAAAAAATAATAAAAAAAATAGTGAGGGGAGCCCACCCATTCCTTGAGTTTTAAGTGAGGGAAAGGAAAATGAGGGAAAGGATGGTGTGGCCCACAAAAAATGAGGGAAACATCCATCCCATACCCTCCACTCTAATGTTTTTATTAATTTCTAAGATTTTGTTCTTATGCTTTTATATTTTAATTTAGTTTGAACATCAGAAGAGCAAATGAAGTTTTTATACATGATCTTTAAAAATACTTGGGTATTAACGGTAAACAAGCATATTAATCTAAAAAAAACATATAGCAAACCCTAGACATGCTGATCTTACAACAATTTTTAACTAGTTATTAACCTCAGGGAACTGCAATGGGTACTTCTCTTTCTCGATTTTCATATACCCATCCCTAATTCTCATTTCATCTTCGAAACGATCATTTTGTCACATGTCACCCCTTTAATCCACCTTCTTGCCACGTGTCACTCCTCTAGCATTTTACTCCCTAATTTTCCCGCCCATACCTCATTGCTTCAATGTTCAATCGACCAATCATGTCCTAGAAATCAGCTTTTCAGTTTTCAGTATTTAAAGGGATTTGATATTATATCCAAAAATACCTACAATCAAAACCATAATAATAATTATAAATAAGTCAAACGCATTTAATCTGAAAATATCCTTTAAATCTTTCCTATATTCAATCACGGTATCCTTTAAACCAGCAATTCAGTTTTCAAACATATTTACTCTATCCCTTAAAATCTGCATTTATTTTTTGAATTTATTTATGTTATACCGAATATACATCCTTTTGATATCATTTATAAAAGCCTAACCCCAAAACAAGTTTATTTTGTTTGGAATTTCATCTTCATTTTGCGTCTTTATCTTCTGATTCCAATCACGGTCTGCACCAGTGGAAAATACCATATTCATTCACAGGAGTTCAATCATTCCCGTAAGTTTATAAAAAAAACTACTTTCAAATTATTTGTTTCTTCTTGTGTTGTTCTTTTTCTATGTGTGTTTTTTTTTTCACATTAGTTTCTATATTGTAGTGTATGTCTGTGTGTGTGTGTGTGTTTATGTTCCTGTTTATGCATGTCTATGTTACTATGTGTGTTGCTTTTTTCTGAAATAAATTATTATGTTTGATGGTCAATTTCCGTTCCTGTTTAGATATGTTGCTTTTTTTATGAAAATAAAATGAAAACTTTATTTTATAGCATCTTACATTCACAATCATCCCATGTATAGCATTGTACTTTAAAAGTTGTTGTGTTTGAGTTTGTGTCATGGTCGATTTCTGTTCCGATTTGTGTGTATATGTTACTGTGTTTGTATCTATGTTCTTAATATATTTCCTCATAACTTATGATATTTTTTTACACGTATAACAACCTACTTTGACTGAAAATCTTATCACTTATTGTTATTTTCTTGAATTAACTTATTATACTTCAATTTACATGTATAGCAACCTACTATGACTGAAAATTACAATATAAGAATTCCATTTTATACCAACTTTCTTCTGAAGTCAAAAGTGTGTGTGTTTCGGATCCTATATGATGTTTATTTGTGTTTTTCTTTGTGTTATTCTGTTATTTTCAACTGTGATGTTTATCTATGTTTTTCTATTTTTCTGTAAAAGGTTGATCTGGTATGACGAAATGTAATTAGAAAAAAAGATATGGAATGGTCTGTTATTATATTATGTTTGTGTTAATGTATTTATGTACTAAAATGGCTTAATAAGAAAAAACAAAAAATGATTTTGCTTTGGAAAAAAATCAATTTATGACAATTATAGCAACGTACCTTCAAAACACACTGTTATAAATTTAACTCGAAGTTTGATTTTTTTACTATTAAATTACGCATTAAACACAAATCAATTCATTTTCAATTTTTTTTCTTATTAAGGAATTGTGGTATAGAAATACAGTAAGACATTTTCCCAATTGTAACAATGTGCTTTGAAAGTACATTGCTATAATTTGTATAAATCAATTTTTTTCCAAAAAAAAAAAATTAAAATCATTCATTTTTGGTTTTTTCTTTTTTAGACATTGCAGTGCATCAACAAATTATAACAAACCTAAAAATGATAACAGGTCATTCCATTCATTTATTTATTCAATTAATTTCATTTTGAAAATGAATCTATCCAATTATTCCTCTAAGCCAACATAATATGATAACAGACCATTCCATTCCTTTTTCTGATTCCATTCCATCAAACCAAAACAACCTTTATACAAATGAATGCTTTTAAACAAAAATAAACCAGGAAATAATGTGTTAAATCTGTAATTAAATCAGGTAATTGGCTACATGAAATAAATGTGTAAGTTTTTTTAGTAAATTTAATGCGTTTAGAGCAAATAAAAAGTATACACATACCTTGAGTTTAAAACTTCCAACATCTTTTCCTGATATTTATTGCCAAGAACCTGTAAAAGACATTAATGCCCCCTCATCCACAAAATTGAAAATAGCTTACAAAGCAATGAAAATGAAGTAAAATGGTTTGAAAAGATGAGTATGTTAAAGTATATATTTCTCTTTGTTGTTGTTCTTGGATCAAGAAACCCTTTTGCTGTATTCCATAGTAATTTAAATCCACTACCAGTATTTACTATGAACATCTCATGCAGTGTCTTATTAGAAAAAATCACTAAAAAAACCAATAAATGTAATTTTTTTTAATAAACTCCCCATACACATCACACAGTTCATTAAATGACACCTTATTCATCATATCTAGAATGAACTTCTACCCGTCAAAGCCAAGTTCCACATTCATAACAAGATCCATTCCAACAATATTTTCATCTCCAATCTATGAACCAGTGAAAAAATATATATAGTTTAGTGATTGCATCCAACAAAACATCCTACACATGGTAATTTATATCCCCCAAAATCATATTTACATAAAGAAAAACAAAATAATAGTTTAATTGTCCATCAATAAACATAAATGTACATTAGTTTTCTTTAAAACTCTTTGGAGTGTGTAAATAATCAAAACAAATCCTAACCGTGTACCAACATAATCATGTATGCTGTTAAATAAATAAAAATCAACCTTTTTTACAACAATGTATTACCCAAACATTTGGCAGTAATACATTGCAAAAATATCGCATTTTAAATTTTCAAAATTTGAACTTATGTTACTGTAAATACGTCTAACTAGCCAAATTTCCACCACTCTCAAGTATTTGCTATTTCATTGCTTTCTACATATCCGACTGGCTATCATCTCTACCAAATTTTTGCACATTAAACAAGCAAACTCATTTTCTTATGTCAAAAATAATGAAGAATGAGGAATATAAGCTTTTCTTCTATGTTGAATCTTACCGTCTTTTATGTTGTACATTTGTTGCTTCAAATTGACAGCTCCAATGACCGATTGCATCAGCTAAGCAGAAATATTTATTTAATTTTCTTCTATCTCCATCTTCATACTACAAATGGAACCTACTTTACACCATACCTTTATTCAGCATCTACCAATTCCAACTGTACGGTTGAATCCAACTCAATACCACAATCTGAGATTTTCGTTCTGCTTTTAATCGACATGGATCAATTTCCAAAAGGGATTCACTGAATATTATGATGTAATCGATTGCAACTGATGCTTCTGTGATTATATTGACGGATTTGGAGATAAATATTTTCATAAAAATCAACACGAAGGAAAGTAGGTTGGTGATGATAGATAAACAAAACCCCAATTCAATTAGGGCAAAAAACCCTTCATATGTCGATTAATAGGAAGAAAAAGTTGGGAGAGACGGAGTGAGGTTTTGCTGACAAGAGGGTGGTGGGTATGTTGGAACTAATTAAAAGATTGGCAGACTTTTTTTAAAAATAAAAATAGAAATAATAACTTTTATAGTATATTATTATTAATATTAAAAGGGTGAAAAGTTTGTATGGATTGAATAGAAAAAATAAACAATACATTTGAAGTTAATAATTATTCAAAAAAATATATTTAAATGCACATATTTATTTTTCCTTTTAAACAAAGTAATGTTAATTCTATGACTGTTTGTTTTAGTTTTTTTTTTTTCGGTTTATATAACTTTTCTATTTCATAATCATATTAATTTAAAATAATCTTAATACATTTACCCGGTTAAATCATCAAACATTGATCATATCATTATATGTTATTTTTTTCCTTTGCTTCATACAAACTATTATTTTGTATCATATTATTGTACATCTAATTACTTTTTTTAGTTCAGATTCCGATAATATAATAGACTCATGTAAGTTTAAACAGAAGATAAAATTAAATAACTTATATCTGCATAATAACAAAAACATTAATTTGTCTACAACATCGATTAATCAAAGTTCATCGACTACAAATGTTACTAACCCAACTTCTAAATATTTGAATAGCCATATATGATTTAGATTTATGAAATGCATTTTTCTTTATAGATTATTATTTAAAAACATATATGCTTTTAAGTTTATAAAAAATTTCTTATTATTGGTCAATCATTACCTTATGATTTATTTATGTATATTTTTTTCCTTTCTCATCTGTGGTATCCACGGGTTATAACCTAGTTTCTTTATATAATCGATTACAATTTTATGGAATTTTATTAAGAACATGGAAATCCTTAAAAAATGACAAATGGAAAATAAAAATTCTAAAAATCTCACAAAATGATAAGTGTCAAAATAAAGGAGAAGATGACATATGGCAAAAAAACCTTCATTTATTAAAAAGGATAACACTGATTAAAAATTACGATCCCCACATCCTCACATTGGACTGCTTGTATCTGACTTCATGTTCGACGGTTTGGAGTATGCCATTTGGATCCATTTTCTTTAACGACGTAACTTTTCCAGGAAACACATATACCCTTTGCAATCATCCATAGATTCTTCTTTAGTTTAACTTTGTTCATCATCCTCATGAACAAAATTTCTTTTATTCAAAAAACCCTCCTCATTGCCTCTTTATTTCATCATTAATCTCCTTAATTCTAATTTCCCTTGTAAGTTTTCTTGTTCCCTTTTGATGCTCTATTTCTTCATATAATCTTAACCCTGTAAACAGAAGAAGTGTGACGTGCGATCACGGGCAAGTATGTGGGTAGTGTAGATGGATTTAATTAGGTAACGCTCTTTGATTTCGTTCAAGATTATTTTGCTTTGATTAGTACCTAATTCCCACCTTTATTTTATAGTTGTTCAACTCAAATCTTCAGATGGATTTATTTGTTTATTTCCCTTTTAGAAAGAGTTAAAAGTTGTTATAATACTTGAATTCACGTGCGGTGCAAGAGAGATGATATTGTTGCATTCTTTTTCTATTGATTATGTTGTATTTTTTTTATTGTTGTAGAAAGATATTCATTGTATCACATCATGTTAATGTTTTCTATGAAATATTTTGTTTGTTTGTTATCATTCAAAATTTTATATTTCCATATTAATTTTTCTATGAAATATTCTGTTTCTTTATTATTATTCAAATATTTACATTTACTCCTTCCTCTTTTTATTAAACATTAAGAAGCATCCAAACTTGAAAAAAAAACTTGCATGTGATTAATCGTGAATGTATTCAGAGGTTAAGATTTAGAAATTTTCAAAGCAGCCATCATATCCAAGTTCCATATGTATAGAGTTATTTTTTAGATGATCCACTCTTTTGATATTGTAAAGTCATGAGCATCTATCGAGTATGAGTCAAAAATGCACCTTGAGACCATGATAGATGGTACGTTGGCCCAGTAACGTAAGCACAAAATGTTGAAAATCAAACGAATAGACATGCAAGGAAACCGATAAATAATATTGAGAATTATATGTCGATTAGTTGCGAAATACAGATCCAATTATTATTATTATTATTAGATTTACCAAGTTTCGTCCAAAACCAGATCAATCCTTCACGATTTGATCTGATTATAAGAAAGGAAGAAGAAGACTCTCCTGTAATACAGGGTGTTATTTTGTATCATAATTGCCCATTTTATGGTCTGATTCTGTTTCCTTTTCTTTAGACCTGGTTGTTATAGTTTCCTTGTTTTCTCTACCTAATCTGTATTTGTATTGACGGTTCCTTAGTATTCAATAGAAGTCTTTTTACCAATTTCTTCATGGTATCAGAGTGGATACTTTTCTTATATTCAAAACCCTAAAATCACAATTTCACCATGACCAGCGGTGAGCAGAGTAAATAGAAGAATGAGGGGGAGTCCATAGACTCAAACTCACCATTCTACATACACGTTTCCGATTATCCTAAACAGATGCAAGTAAACGAGGTGCTGACCAATTCCAACTACAATGATTGGGCACAAGAGATGACAAATTTCTTGTTTGCCAAGAACAAGATTGGTTTTATCAATGGCTCGATAAAGAAACCAGAAAAAATGAATCTACTTACATGGCCTGGATGCGTTGCGATGCAATGATAAAGGGTTGGCTCACCACAACCATGGAGAAGGAAATATGTAGCAGTGTCAAGTATGCTAACAGTGCTGCTGAGATCTGGGATGATCTAAAGGAGAGGTTTGGCTAGGAAAGTGCACCGAGAGTTTACGAGTTGAAACAGTCACTCACGGGTACTCGACAAGATGGGACTTCCGTCTCAACCTACTACACAAATTTACGAGGACTATAGGATGAAATTCAATCTGTATTACCGATTCCCCATTGCACGTGTGAAGGATGTAAGTGCGAGCTTGGAAGAAAACTTGTTGAACTCAAAGAGAAGGAGAGAATGTACGAGTTCTTGATGGGTCTTGACAGCGAGTTTTCTGTGATACGGACCCAGATCTTAGCAACAAAATCAGCACCAAGTTTAGGGACGGCTTACCACCTGGTTGTGGAAGATGAACAACAAAGAGCTGCTTCCTTTAACAAGAAGACGATCCAAGAGGCGGCTGCCAGTCAAGCTTTTGTTCCAGCCAAACGTGAAGGACAACAACAAAAGAAAGGGGCACAAAGGACCAATAAAGGTGCTCTTGATAACAAAACTGAACATTGCACCTTCTGTGGGAGAGATGGGCAAAACCGGGAAGGGTGTTTCAAACGAATCGGATACCCTGATTGGTGGCCTGGAAAAGTAAAGGGAGATATGACAAAACCTAAAGCAGCTGTGGTTCAAACGAGTTCAAGTCCCATTCCTGGAATAACAGAAGAACAATACAAGATGTTCGTTAAACACTTCAGTGGTAACAACAACGTCAATGACTCTGAAACGAAACAGGAGGCAAATATGGCAGGTAGTTTTGATTTAAATTATGAGTGGATCGTTGACTCAGGAGCAACTGATCATATAACCTGTCAAAATAAATTGTTCAAGAACATAACTACAGGTGTTAACGAGGCTCCTATCACCATTCCTAATGGCGATGTCATTCCTGTAAAAGGGAAAGGTGAACTTTTTTTAAGGGAAGCGATAATGTTGAAAGGCATACTATTTGCACCAAACCTCAAATGCAATCTTTTGTCCGTTCATCAGCTAACAAAAGATCTTCATTGTGCCATAACCTTTTTCCCTGATTTCTTTGTCATACAGGGATTGGAGTCGAGGAACTTGCTTGGAGTGGGTAGGTGTAGCGGAGGTCTTTACCGATTAAAGGGGATAAAGGATGAAAGAAAGGCGATGGTGGTTACTGCTGATATATGGCATAAAAGGCTGGGTCATGCTTCCAACATGAAATTGTCTCTGGTTAATTCGCTTAGAAACATCTCTTTTGATTCTGAAAATAAGACTTGCGATTCTTGTTTTAAGGCAAAGTTTGCCAGAATGCCTTTTCCAATTAGTTCAATAAAAACTAAAGAATGTTTTGATTTGATTCATTGTGGTGTGTGGGGGCATATATAACACCTTCTTTTTCGAGGTCGGCGTCCTTTTTAACCATTGTTGATGATTATAGCAGAGCTGTTTGGATTTACTTAATCAGGCAAAAGGATGAGGCCAGTGCTTGCCTAGTTGATTTTTACTACTTGATCAAAACTCAATTTGGAAAAGCCATCAAAGCTATCCGATGTGATAATGGAGGGGAATTTACTTCAAATTACATGCATGATTTCTACACTAAACATGGAATAATTTTAGAAACTACATGTCCCCACATCCTACAACAAAATGGGGTGGTCGAACGAAAACATCGACATCTACTTGAAATTGCACGGGCTTTGAGATTTGAAGCAAGTTTACCGACCAGATTTTGGGGTGAATGTGTTTTAACAGCAGCCTATATAATAAATAGACTACCGTCTCGGGTTTTAAACAACAAAACACCCTTCGAAATACTTTTTAAAAGAATTCCTAACTATGAGCACATGAAGGTCCTTGGGTGTTTGGTTTATTATAGGAACACTAACACAAAGGGTGATAAATTCGAACCAAGAGGGAAACCTGGTGTTTTCATGGGCTATCCCTATGGTACTAAAGGGTACAAGGTATATGATATTGGACAAAGGAAAATGATTACATCAAGAGATGTAAGATTTATGGAAGAAGTGTTTCCCTTTTCCAACATAGAACAAAAGGAAAACGTCAAAGACAATGATTTTCTCAAGGACATGGTTGAAACTGGAATGAATAAAGAGGATCAAGTGACAGAGGGAGTTAATGATTAGGCCTTCCCAGTTGAACCTAATTACATTGAAAGCAATGAGGTTGATCCCACTCAAGGCTATAGGCAAAGTGAATCACAAGAAGTTAGTAATGACCATGAAGGAGACCTTGATTTGCATGAAACAAATACCAACTTGCATGAAACCATCCAACGTGAAGACGTCTTGAGTCATGATGATGAGGTGCAAAATGTTAGGGAAAAGAGAAACAAGTCTCGACCAAGACATCTAAATGACTATGTTGTTAATCTTCCCCCTTCGGTAGACCACACGCAACCTCCTGCTGATCAAGCGTCCTCGACGGTACACCCTCTTGCTCATTATCTTTCTTATGATAAATTTTCTGAATCTCACAAAGCCTTTCTGGCGGCCATCAATTCTCACGATGAGCCAAAAAGCTTTTATCGGGCTTCACAAGATCATGAATGGAGGGAAGCCATGAAAAGGGAGATTCGTGCTCTCGAGCAAAATGATATGTGGGTTCTTCAAGACTTACCATCGAGAAAGAAGGCCATAGATTCCAAGTGGGTCTATAAGGTGAAGTACAAACCAAATGGAGATGTCGAACGATACAAGGCGAGACTTGTTGCGAAGGGTTTCACTCAAATGGAGGGTGTGGATTATCATGATACATTTGCCCCAGTTGCGAATTTGGTGACCGTAAGAACGCTTCTTGCTCTTGAGGTCAATAGAAATTGGATTATTCATCAACTTGATGTGAATAATGCATTCTTGCATGGTGATCTAGAAGAGGAAGTGTACATGAAAATTCCTCAATGTTTCTCCACCAAAGAGGAAACAAGAGTGTGCAGATTAAAGAAATCGATATATGGCCTGAAACAAGCTTCACGTAATTGGTACCAAAAATTTACTACATCCCTTATTAAACTTGGA
This sequence comes from Lactuca sativa, assembly GCF_002870075.4. Taxonomy (NCBI): domain Eukaryota; kingdom Viridiplantae; phylum Streptophyta; class Magnoliopsida; order Asterales; family Asteraceae; genus Lactuca; species Lactuca sativa. Next base: position 261,119,384 of record NC_056627.2, read on the forward strand.
TATCGTGACTGCAAAGCAGATCATTCCTTATTTTTATATAAGGTGGATGACATTTATGTTGTTGCGTCAATATATGTTGACGATGTTATAATCGTTGGCAACAACACTGAAAAGATACAACACACGAAAACCCAGTTGGACGAGATGTTCAACATTAAGGACCTCGGGAACTTAAAGTATTTTCTGGGAATTGAAGTAGCTCGCACATCGAAGGGCCTAGTTCTTAGTCAAAGGAAATACACTTTGGACATTCTTGAAGATAGCGGTTTTCAAGGATGTCGACCAAGTTCATTTCCCATGGAACAAAATCTCAAGCTTGATAAAGGAGATGAACAAGGGAAGGTTGATGAAAATCAATACAGAAGATTAGTAGGGAGACTTCTCTACTTACAATCCACAAGACCGAACATAGCCTATTCAGTTAATGTCCTAAGCCAATTTGTTTCTGATCCTAGACAAAACCATATGGATGCTGTCACTAGAGTGCTTCGCTATCTCAAGTCCACACCTGGGCAAGGTATCCTGTTGCCAAAGGATGGAGGAACCAATTTGGTTACATATTGTGATTCGGATTGGCTTGGGTGTCCTTAATCTCGACGTTCAAGAACAGGCTACTTGCTTCTTCTAGGAGGAGCTCCAATATCATGGAAGTCCAAGAAACAATATGTGGTCTCTCGTGCTTCGGCTGAGGCAGAATACCGTGCCATGGCAACAATCGTAAGTGAACTTTTGTGGGTTCGTTGGTTACTCTGTGAGCTCGATGCATAGCCTATTGGTCTGACTCCCCTCTTTCGTGACAATCAAGCGGCCAGGCATATTGCTAACAATCAGTGTTCCATGAACGGACCAAGCATGTTGAAATGGACTGTCATTTTGTTCGTGAGCGAGTTGAAACTAAGGAAGTTAAACCTTTATACATCAACACCAAACATCAAATCGCAGACCTGGTTACCAAGCCTTTAGGTGCTCAACAACTTCAATCTCTTCTGGTTAAGTTAGATTCTGTAAACCTACACACTCCAACTTGAGGGGGGAGTATTACATGGTGTTATTTTGTATCATAATTGCCCATTTTATGGTCTGATCCTGTTTCCTTTCTTTTGACCTGGTTGTTATAGTTTCCTTGTTTCTCTACCTAATTTGTATTTGTATTGACGGTTCCTTAGTATTCAATAGAAGTCTTTTTACCAATTTCTTCAGACGACTGATCTTGAACTTCAAGCAACTACACGGATCGGACTCCTATCCTTAAAGTTTTTTACTTCGCTTCTACTGGCTATAAGCAATAGAGTAAAACCCCAGGATTTAATGCAGATCTATCGATCTTCCAACAGCACTGGAAATCGACAAACACAAAGCGAATACTCGGAAACGGAAGAAAAACGCAGAGAGTGGGAGGGAGCTCTAAATTTCATGAGTGCGTCAAATGGCTCCTAGGGAGCAGTATTTATGGGTATCGGAACCCTAGAAGGCATGAAACGGGCCCCCATAGGCCGGCCCCAGAAACCCTAGGGCGATGACTTTCTCTCCAAGCAAGTTGTTTCCTGATCCTTCTAGAATACCCTGATGACTTATCCTCCACGAAGTCAACGTCGGTCAACCATTTGACCAGATCGGTCAAATCGGCTTGACCTGCACTCATTAAAAATAAAAGTTTCTCAGCTCCCAGCGACCGATGTGTCATGCGAAGTGCCAAGTGCGCCTAAATCGCGCCATTTCGTGCACTTGTGGCATCGGCTAGTGCTAGGCTAGGCTAGGCTAGGCGCACGCGTGGGCTTGGCCTATTCCTTTGATCCACTAAAGCCTTTGAAGGCCTATCAAGGGAATAAGCTTATAAACCCACAAAAGTTTCTTCCCCCCACCAATGTGGGATACAATGAAATTGCCAACTTGCAATTCCTTTATATATATATATATATATATATATATATATATATATATATATATATATATAAAGTTCCAACAATCCGCCACCAAGTTGGTATGTTTCCTTTCACTCAGACAGATGATGTCACTTGGGTGTCACGAAGATTAAACCCTAGTTTAATGAGAACAAACAAGAAGAGACCGATTCAATGGTATCCTTATAGGTTTAAACCATGAACCTTAATGACCTCTCCGGTTTACCCCCACACATCACAAGTCATCTTTGTGTTCTCCCTGAGCGCTAATATGGCCATGCGCTATAACCCCTTTTCATAATCCCTTAGAAGATAAACCACTAATCTTCACTTGAAGCGGCACCACCTCTAGATCATATAGGCAAAGTTTTACAACATCTTTGTTGCTTATATGTCTCCAAAACTTTGTTAAGAGTCGAAACTCAACCTCGTTCTCGGCAACGACGTATTATCCTACCTCACATGGATCTATCAATAATGATAGTACCTTCTATCGTTAGTGACTTCGTTGTTACCCTTTAAACTTGAGAATTAGGAGCACTGATGTCAAGTTGGGTTTCCATCACTAAGCGATTCTATTGTGGTTTTAGACCCATGACTTTCGTGGTAGATGAAACCAAATCTCTCGTCAGAGGTTTGGTAAACGGATCTGCCAAGTTCCTACTTGTCTTGACATAGACAAACTTGATGGTACCACTTTCAATTAGTTGTCTCACAAAATTGTGTCGCACACCTACATGTCTCGACTTCCCATTATAGACCGCATTATATAATTTAGACAGTGTGGCCTCACTGTCACAGTACATGGGTTTTGAAGGCATAGGGATATCCCACAAACGGATATCTATAAGTAGATCTCGAATCCACTCTGCCTCTTTGCCCACTGCTGCTAAGGCAATTAACTCTACTTCCATCATTGAATGAGCTATGCATGTCTATTTCTTGCTCGCCCAAGAAATAGCACCACCAGCTAGAGTATAAATCCACCCACTTGTGGATTTTGAATCACTAGTGTGATCAATCCAGTTGGCATCAGAATAACCTTCAAGCATTCATTAGATGATGAATACGTCAAATCAAAAGAACTTGTCCTTTTCAGGTATCCTAGTACTCTACCCACTGCCTTCCAGTGCTCCGTCCCTGGATTAACAGTATACTGACTCAGTTTTCTTACATCGAATGCGATGTTAGGTCGAGTGCAGTGAGTAGCATACATCATGCTTCCAACTGCACTAGCATATTCTAGTTGAGCCACTGCTCTACCAGAATTCACCTTTAGTTTCACACTTGAATCAAAAGGAGTGTTGAATTCTTTAATGTTCAAATGTTGAAACTTTGTTAGAATTTTCTCTATGTAATGAGATTGACTCAGAGAAATCTGACCACGAGTCCTTTTCACCTTGATACCAAGAATTGTATCAATTTCTCCAAGATCTTTCATCTTAAAGTTCAAGGATAGATATTTCTTCGTCTCAAGAATACATTCTAGGTGAGTGCCAATGATCAACATATCATCAACATAAAGACATATAACTACTATGTAATCGGATGTATGTTTAGAATAAATACATATGTCAGCACTATTATGCTAAAAACCAAAGGCAGTCACAGTGGTGACAAATCTCTCATGCCACTGTTTAGGAGCTTGCTTCAACCCGTACAAGGATTTAACAAGTCTACACACTTTATTTTCCTGTCTAGGTATCACGAAACCTTCAGGTTGCTCCAAGTAAATCTCCTCCTTGAGATAACCATTTAGAAAGGTTGTCTTCGCATCCATTTGATGAATGTACAATCCTTTCAAAGCTGATATTGCTATGACAGTTCTAATAGAACTAATCCTAGCAACTGGGGCATAGGTATCAAAATAATCGATACCTTCCCGTTGCCTATAGCCCTTAGCAACTAATCTTGCTTTATAGGCAGATATAGATCCATCTGGATGATACTTTCTCTTGAATATCCACTTAGATCCTATGGGTTTCTCCCCATGGGTAGATCAGCTAACTCCCAAGTTCCGTTACCCATGATTGAATCCATTTCATCATTGATGGCTTCCTTCCACAAAGAAGCATCTCGATACATCATGGCTTCAGTAAAGGTCTTAGGATCATCATCCAAATTAATGGAAAAGATGACCTCTCTCGTCACTTTCTTTTGTGTTCCTTCGACAAAATAAGAATAGAAATCATCTCCAAAACTTTTCTCTATTCTAGCCCTAGTACTTCTCCTTGGTTCCTCCATAATAGGAGGATGTGGGAGTATTTCTCGAGAAGTACTTGTAGATGTTGTATGACTAGAGTTTTCTTCATCCCCAAAAAACTTGTCCTCAAAGAATTCCACATATCTGGATTCCACAACAACACCCGAATCAATATCCAATAACCGGTAAGCCTTGCTATTTTGAGCATATCCAATGAATATACTCTTATTAGCTCATGCTCCCAATTTGGTTCGCTTAGGATCGGGAGTCCGATAATAAGCAACACACCCTCACACTTTCAAATAGTCTAAGTTAGGTTTTCTACCTTTCCATAACTTATAAGGGCTTGTAGGAATCACACGACTAGTGATCCTATTATGAACATAGAAAGCAGTCAACAATGCTTCCCCCCACACATTGTTTGGTTGACCCGATTGGTTCAACATACAGTTGACCATCTCACAAAGGGTTCGGTTCTTTCTTTCAGCCAAACCATTATGTTGGGGAGTATATGGTGAAGTTCTCTCATGTTTGATTCCATTCTCTTCACAGAATGTGTCAAACTCTAGGTTGAAATATTCCCTGCCTCTATCCGAGCGAAGAATTTTGATGTGTCTTTCAAGTTGATTTTCGACCTCAGCCTTATACCGCTTAAATGCATCAAAAGCGTCATCTTTTGATCTCAACAAATAAACATGTAGATATCGACTGAAGTCATCACAGAATGTGATGAAATACCTTTTTCCTCCTCGAGTAAGGATTCCTTTTAATTCACATATATAAGAATGAATCAACTCAAGCAATGATGTGTTTCTATTAACTGATGGAAATGGTTTCTTAGTGAACTTTGATTTCACACATGTTTCACATTTTTCAAAATCTTTTGTGTCATATTTTAACATTCCTTTAGTTTGCATTTTTTTCAATGTTTTTAACATTAGTATGTGCTAAACGTTTATGCCATAAAGAAATTGAACAAACAAAATAACCAGAAAAGTTCACTTCATTCACATTAGCAACCAATCTACCAATTACATCATTTTCAAAACTTGACACACTAGCAACACTAGAACTACCACTCTCAACATTAGGACCACTTACATTACCCTCATCACTAAGGCACAAACAATACATCCTTGAACAATTGTTCGCCCTCGCAACATATCTTCTGCCTTTAGTGATCACTATTTTGTCTTTCTCAAGCACCATCTTGAACCCACCCTTGTCAAACTTGTCCGTAGAAACCAACCATTTCTAGATAGTAGGAACATGAAGAACATCTCAAAGGGTTACCCATTCACCACGTGTGAACTTCACACGAACATCACCTCTTCCTAGAACCTCATCTCTGTGACCATTAGCACAAACAACGACCGTCCCATGTGGCATTGGACGGTAAGTGCGGAAGTTCTCTCGTTGCCCACAAACATGCACGGTGGCTCCAGTGTCCACGAACCATCCTCGAGCACAGATTGCTCGGGTAAGGGAGGAGATCATAAAAATCTCTCCTAGGTTCACACTTGCCACCATGTCAGTCACCTGCTCGACTACATGTGCAACCGGTCCTGATTTGCGATCTTTGCATTCTCTCGCATAGTGCCCAATCTCTCCGCAGATGTGGCAAGTTATGGTCCTCTTTGGCTTTGAGTTAGGATTATGATGACCCGGTTTCTTGAAGCTTTGTTTCTTGGGTCCTAATTTCTTCTTGTTTTGTCCCCCAAACTTGCCTTTATGACTAGAACCCCCAGCTGACACATGATGCACACTCAATCTGACTTTACCACGCTTGTCCCTGATGCGAGTTTCCTCCTCAATGTGGAGGTGTTTCATCAAATCATCTAAGGAGTACTCCTCAGACTTATGCATCATTCTCTTAGAGAAATCTTTCCACGAGGGTGGCAGTTTTGCGATAATCACACCAACCTGAAAGAGTTCTGGAATAGAGATGGAGAGTGCTTTCAACTTGTTGACCATGACTTGGAGTTCATGCACTTGCTCCATGATTGATTTGTCATCAGCCATATGAAACTCTAGGTACTTAGACACAAGGTACTTGTTAGTACCTTCCTCATGTGCCTTTACTTAAGTTCTAACGCATTCCATAGCTCTCTTGGATCTTTGACCGGCGAGTAAAGATCATAGAGCCAATCAGATAGGGAGTTTTTGATGTGACCCACACACAGTTCCTCAGACTCTCTATGCAGAGTCCTTTGCTTTTCCAGTTTTGTGATGACCGTTGGATCCACAGTTTTCCCCTCCTCGGGAATTGGATTATCAGGAATTGGTGCTAGTTCTGGATCCAACACAAAGGCAAGCTTCAAGACATGAAGCATGAACTTGACCTTCTCGGCCTAACGGGTGTAGTTCTGACCATCGAATTGGTTGAGTTTAGCAAACTCTTGGTTCATGAAGTGGAGGCTAACAGTAGTGTCCATTAGTATGTTGATTTATCACAATAATAAAAACCTTTAAGAATGTTGAAAATCAAACTAATAGACATGCAAGGAAACCAACAAATAATATTGAGAATTATATGTCAATTAGTTGTGAAATACTGATCCAATTATTATTATTAGATTTACCAAGTTTCGTCCAAAACTAGATCAATCCTTCACGATTTGATCTGATTATAAGAAAGAAGAAGAAGATTGTCTTGTTGTTGGACGAAATTAAATGCAAGACAAAAAAATAAAACCGACCTGTTGACGGCTGATCTTGAACTTCAAGCAACTGCATGGATCAAACTCCTGTCCTTAAAGGTTTTTAATTCGCTTCTACTAGCTGTAAGCAACAGAGTAAAATCCTAGGATTTAATGCAGATCTATCGATCTTCCAACAACATTGGAAATCGACAAACACAAAGCGAATACTCGGAAATGGAAGAAAAAACGCAGAGAGTGGGAGGGAGCGCTAAATTTCGTGAGTGCGTCAAATAACTCCTAGGGAGCAATATTTATAGGTATCGAAACCCTAGAAGGCATGAAACGGGTCCCCCATAGGCCGGCCCCAGAAACCCTAGGGCGACGACTTGCTCTCCAAGCAAGTCGTTTCCTGATCCTTCTAGAATACCCTGATGACTTATCCTCCACGCAGTCAACGCCGGTCAACCATTTGACCGGATCGGTCAAACCGGCTTGACCCTCACTCGTCAAAAATAAAAGCCAAGTGCCAAGTGCGCCTACATTGCGCCATTTCGCGCACTCGTGGCATCGACTAGTGCTAGGCTAGGCTAGGCGCACGCATAGGCTACATCGCGCCACATCGCGCACTTGGATCGGTCAAACCGGCTTGACCCGCACTCGTCAAAAATAAAAGCGAAGTGCCAAGTGCGCCTACATCGTGCCATTTCGCGCACTCGTGGCGTCGGCTAGTGCTAGGCTAGGCTAGGCGCACGCATGGGCTTGGCATATTCCTTTGATCCACTAAAGCCTTTGAAGGCCTATCAAGAGGCCTAACTTGAAATTCCTTTATATATATATATATATATATATATATATATATATATATATATATATATATATATATATATATATATATATATATATATATATATATATATATAAACACAAAAGACTACACAAAAAGGTATCACCCAAGATTCATATCACATTGTAGCTTCATCTTTGCTTATTACGAAGATTGTACTTTTAAAAATCCATGATAACATTCTACCTTAATTTATCAAAATACCTAAATTACCTTCAATTATGCTTTATGGGTCGTGATTAGCACGGGTCTAAATTTTATCTAGTATATATATATATATATATATATATATATATATATATATATATATATATATATATATATATATATATATATATATATATATATATATATATATATATATATATATATATATATATATATATATATATATATATATATATATATATATATATATAGGGTTAGGTTCATGTGAGACGGCCTAATTTTGTGAGACCGTGAGACACATTTTTTTATTTTATTTTATTTTATTTTTTTAATTTTTTTTAGTTAATTCAAGTTCCGAAAATAATATTTAAAAAAAGAATTTTTTGATTTTTCCATTTATTTTTCATTTTAAATTTATTTTTATAATATGTACAGTGTAATATTCTATTTAGAATATTTCACGTATTTTTCAAAAAAAAATAGGATTTTTTTTAGTTAATTTAAGTTCCGAAAATAATATTTAAAAAAAGAATTTTTAGATTTTTCCATTTATTTTGCATTTTAAAATTATTTTTTAGAATATGTCAGTGTAATATTCTATTTAGAATATTTCACGTATTTAAAAAAAAAAAGCGAGATTTTTATTTATTTATTTATTTATTAGTTAATTTAAGTTCCAAAAATAATATTTAAAAAAAGAATTTTTAGATTTTTCCATTTATTTTGCATTTTAAAATTATTTTTTAGAATATGTCAGTGTAATATTCTATTTAGAATATTTCACGTATTTAAAAAAAAAAAGCGAGATTTTTATTTATTTATTTATTTATTAGTTAATTTAAGTTCCAAAAATAATATTTAAAAAAAGAATTTTTTTGATTTTTCCATTTATTTTGCATTTTAAAATTATTTTTAGATTTGGTCTTACAGTTTCACAAAATTAGAATGGTCTCAAATGCACCTGAACCTCTATATATATATATATATATATATATATATATATATATATATATATATATATATATATATATATATATATATATATATATATATATATATATATATATATATATATATATATATATATATATATATATATCGCATTGATTCCTTTGCACGTTTAATAAATTGAAATTTTAGGATTTGAATATATATATATATATATATATATATATATATATATATATATATATATATATATATATATATATATATATATATATATATATATATATATCGCATTGATTCCTTTGCACGTTTAATAAATTGAAATTTTAGGATTTGAAATTTTCCTATCAAGAGAAAAATAGAAAAATTAATGCATCCCCATTAAAATAATAAAGAAAATATGTGCTTGTATAATGTAAGTAGATACTCTTCATCATGTTCTTTAGCCAAATATTGTTGTTTTTCTATCTTTTCAATTGCAATATTATTCATGATAAGATCTTTTCTCAACTATCAACTATCACAAAAAAATAAGGATTTTTTCAGTTTCTTGGATTTTCTATTAAAAGAAAATTGAAACTTAATCAGTAATCTCTAAATATTATTAAAAGATAACCCTTAATTCATCAATGAAGTAATCAGAGCCCTTGATTATATTTCAATCCTATGAATTCCACCCTTAGATCAAATTGCTAACATCATCTTCCCAAAATATAATCCAAACATTTAATTATAAAATCTTTAAATTTAGCAATTACATTTCAAACATAATTACATTTAATTATAAAATCTTTAATTATAGAATCTATCCATATTTTCTAAAATATATTTCACAATTCGAGCATAATTACATTTAATTATTGAATTTTTAAAATCAACACTTATCTTATCGATTAAAGCATATCATTTTATTTATATATAAGATATCAGTTTCTCCATAAACCTGGCCAAAAAACATTAATAGCCGCCCCATCTTTCTTCTCTATTTTTCTCTCTTAAACCATAATTCTCTAATACTCTTCGTCCTCATGTCAATGGTTGTGCTTCAATTGATGTTTTGTGTGTTCATAACAGAATGTAGCACCATAAGGTGGTTCCTTTTTGCTCATGTATTCTTAGTTTGCGTATTGCCTCTTCTTTGCATCTTTAATTATCACACCTCTATTTTGGTTTCACACAAATCTCTACAAACTGAAACATGCATCTCCTTCAAGACATCTTTTGACAATCTATGCCATCATTAAGCCTAATTAATATTGTCCATAATTTAACTCCCTTATTTATAGTTTTTCGCTTCAAAATTCAAACCCGTTCAGTTTTTTCTTTTTTAAAAAAGTCATTAAATAAGCATACTAATAATTATGTTATCTTTAGTATATATTAAAATAAAATTCTTATGACATCATCTTAAACAATCTGAGCCGTTGATTCTATTTCAATCCTATGTTTTTCACCCTTAGATTGCTGACATCATTCTCCCAAAATGGAATGTATTTAATTCCAATAAAAGTTTTTCACAAAATTAACTTAAATCCGTTGAAATGGATTGTATTTAATTCTAATAAAAGATTCCCAAATTTTAAATCTTGAATTTTTGGTTATCAAGGTTTTAAAATGGTCAACTTTAAAAACATATTACTAAAAATCATTTCAATTAAGACATTATATATCAACCATTAATATAAATCCGTTTATATTAGCAAAACATTAATATAAAATCCATTTTTATTAGGAAAACCATTAATACCAAAAAAATCAGATTCAAATTATCACATATACGATTCATCTTTGAATCTGCGGCTCACACTTATTTTCAATCGTTGCTTTTCTTCAAACCTTCTCCTACAATATCATTCTTAATATGAAGGGTAAATCGGTAATTTAAATTAAAAATGGATCAAATCGGTTGTTGCTACTATTTCTATTTGTTTGATTATCTTAACGTGGTTACTATTTCTGACCTTATTATCGAATATAATAACTTTATATTATACCATTTTTAGGAATGTACTTTTAAAGTAAATTGTTATATCATTTTTAACAATAACCTGTTGTGACTTTTTCATGTTTTAAATGTCTCTTTTAATTTATCTTTTATTCACTATTAATGGTAGGGGTATGCGCGGTGCGGTTTGGTGCGGTTTAAAGTCAAAACCGCAAACCGCACCGCATATGCGGTTTGAATATTTTAGAAACTGTAAACCGCACCATAGATGTTCAAAACCGCGTTATGCTGTGCGGTTTGCTGCGGGCGGTTTATGCGGTTTGGTTGCGGTTTAATGAGTTGTTCAACATTAAATTTATCAAAAAAACCAAAAAACTGACCTAGTTAAAAAAATTGATTGCTTTCATTTTATAAAAACAAATACAATTTTTAAGTTAAGTCGTTTGTAAAAAATTGTGATTCATGCTAGTATAGTTTTGTAAGTGTCATTGTTATTGATCTATATTGCCGTTATAGTTGCTATATTCTTGTAAATCGTTGGATCTTCATCTAATAGTGATTTAATGTTACATTATAGATATTTGGTTATTGTAAGAAATATATTTAAATACATCGTTTCTAAATCGTGATTTGAAATTATAATAAAGTAAAGAAAAAAAAGTATATATAAAATGACGTGTGGTGCGGTTTGAACCGCGGTTTTATAAATACAAACCACAAACCACACCGCATAGTGTGGTTTGATAAAATGATGAACCACAAACCGCATCACGAAATTCTAAACCGCATTATGCGGTGCGGTTTGGTGCGGTATGGACGGTTTGTGCGGTTTTTTGCACACCCCTAATTAAGGGGATGGATTTTATAAAAAAATTAATCTAGAAAGGGTTAAACTATAATTATTCTAATTTGTATATATTTATGTACAGTAAATACAACCATTCAAAGATTGCTTTCTATGACTAACAAAATTATGTTTCTATTTTTGAAATCTCATAAAACATTACATAAGTTTTTTTTGGCTTAACATATTACATCATTCAGTCTAGATAAAACAACAATGTATAACTTTTCATATTAAATGCGTAACCTATTAGCTTGGACTCGATCCTCAACAATCTCTACAAACTGCAATAACTATGTGGTTTTTTTTTTTTTTTTTTTATTTTTTTTTATTTTTTTTTATTTTACAAATTATAGCAACATATATACTTACCATGAAAAAAAACTTTTAAGTTTAAAGTAAAACTTATTTTTTTACCGATAACAACAATATACAACACTTAATATCAACATCCTTGCCTACCAGTTTCTCTAAATATTAATACATGAACTATATCAAAAATAGGCTAAGAAGTTAAAATCTAAATTAGGAATGATCTTATTTCCTTGAATATCAAATTTATGGTATTATAGAAAAATTTTAATTTGATTCTTAAATTTTCTATGTGGTCGTATTTATATGGTAGAATCAAATTATATAATTACAATTAACATTTATTTATTAAACTTTGTGTATAGGTATGAAACAATAATAAATATATTTTTAAAGGAACATTATTCAAAACAATTTACATAATCTAAATACATGTTAATTTAGTTCATTTCCTACACTTTCTTGTAAGATTGGATTTTTTTTTTGTCATGTTACATTCAAAAGATGGGTTATTAGAACAGGCACCTTAGGTGTTTGACGAAATATCTTAAAGAATCTGACACAAGTTCTCTACACCCACCTCACAACCTAGTATAAATTTTGGGTTTTTTTTTCTAAATTTTTAGCATCATGTGTTTTTGTTGTTTGCAACTTTGTAATCTTATATGTTTTTTTTTGTCTTGTCCTCAGGTTTTTCTATCTCTGATAGGGATTCATTTTTTATATTTATTGTAAACTATCGATTCAATCTATTGCACTTTGTTATGGCTTTTATCAACGTCATAAGATTCTATTGTCCATTTCCTGATCTTTTAGAAAAAGATATTATAACTGTATTACCATCTACGACTGTGATACTCTATTTTGTTGATTAAGCGATCTATGATTTGGCTAGGATGGTTTTTACAGATTATGTTTGGACTGATAATTGTTTCTGTCATCAAAAAATACATCCAACAAAAAGTGAAAGACGATTTTTTTTTTTTTTTTAAATTAATACCATCATCTAACTATAAAGGATCTATTTTCAACTTTGATGATATGTAACATAGTTTTGGTTGAAATTTTCAATTTTTCGGCATATAACAGGTTATGACTTAAATAGTGATATTAGATATTTTGGCAATCAGGTTTTCTTCGGTTCTTAAATTATTTTGTAGAAAGTAAACCAATTTGGTATTATTGATCTCAAAAAAGGTAAGTCTCATGTCTCTTTTAGCGTATCTATTGAGTTTAGAAGTTTCTTGTCTATATTTGTTTTTAAAAAATGTTAAATCTTGATTTAATGAATGTGATAGTTTCGTTTTTATTACTTCTTTTCATAGTTTATTTTTAGTTAAAACCATCTCATTTTAGTCAATCTTCATGCATATTTTCTCTTTTTGTCATTTTTCTCCTTTACCGGGTGCTTTATAGTCTTTTGAGCTTAATTGCAGGATTTACCGAAGACTATTTGTTATTGGAGGCTTAGAAGGATGCGGGACTTATGGAGGCATGTGATTTGCTTGTGGACTTGAAGTGGTGCGATTGGGCTTGGTGCTTGCGTAAAAGAAGAAATCAATTTGGATTTAATTTGTAGGCAAGGATGATGATGAGGCGACGCATAATCGAGCTACAAGAAAATTTAAGGAGTATTGGGCCAATCATTAGAAGGCTTTGGAATGGCAAATGGGTCCTAAAGAGTTATGATTGTGGGCTGAAGTTGAAGAAGTGAAGATTGGGCTAAAATGCATGATTAATGGCCCAAGTCTCACATTCAGCGTGACCCACACGGTCCGCATGGACTCATACGCGGTCCGCGTGAATTGTTCTGAGCTGATTCCAGGTTTAACTTGTTGACTCTATTTGTGGAAGTTTGGTGGATGACTTTTGGCACCTTTTTGAATCCGGAAATCAGCTCCATTTTGCTGAAGATTGGAGCCATTTTTGTGGGGAATGACTTGAAGAACACACACCATATTCTCTCTCAAAGAGCCTTGGAAGATTTGAAGAATTTTTGGAAGATTAGTGTAATTTCCTTTCATATTGCATCTAAGACAATGTTTGATACCACTAAACTATATTGTTTTTCTTTTACTTTGGCTATGCTTGGCTAAACTTTCATTTGGTCGATTAGGGTTTAACCCATGGATGATTATTTGCTTTGAAGACTTATCATTACATTTGTGTTTGATGTTTATGGGAATGTTTTCTAGTTAAACATCTTGTTGTGTTTATTTATCTTTGATCATGAGCTTGGATGAATGAATGCTTGTTTTTGTTGACTAATTTCTTGGTTAAGTAATAGACCTTCAAATTAGTAAGCAACAAATGGTTTATATGTTTGTTTTCATTTCATTTAGACCATGGAAATGTTTCCTTCATAATGATAATGTAAGCATTTGATTATCTTTTGGACTTGGTAACTCTTACAACTTAAAGCTAATTGATTTTCACAAGATTTTATGCTTCATTGATTTTGTGACTTCAATTAAGGAAATGTGTTAAAAGCTCCTCTAACCATTTTAATTTCTAAGAAGAGTTGAGGCAATTTGTGCTTATGAATTGCTATAATCAGGTTAAACCAATTCACAAGTGTTATTCCATTAAGTCTAATGATAAGTCAATCATATCATCCATGAGATGTACCCCAAAATCAACCAATTTCACTTCTTTGAATTTAATCAAATCTTTTACTTGTTTACTTGTCATATTTTCATTCTAGCTAGTTTTAATTTTTGTCAAACAATCAAAAGAACTAAACACCCCCTCCCCCCCCCCCTCTTTTTACTTTTAATTTTATTTTGCAAGTATTTTACAAAGAGATTTACATAGAGATTTAAATTGAACCAATCTCCGTGGATACGATCTCTTTACCACTATACACTATTTTAGTGTAAAAGATTTAGGGTTATTAATTTTGTTGGCCTCGACAACCACCAGAATGTAAGTCAACAGGTAGTAAAGGTGCAAGAAGAGCAAAATATTAAATATGGGATGATCATGGTTATGTCAAGCCAAAATAAAATTCTAAAGTAAGAAATGCTAAATTCAAAAGGTAAGCACTTGCAATGCAGAATACATATTATGCTTCCCAAATAAATAACCAAAAACTAACCTCTTTGTATCATAATAACAAGTAAGTTGTGTGTTCCAAGTATGTATTTTGACATTTTCAATGAGTCAATGGCAATATCTAAATCGAGCAAACATAACTGCTTTTATATTTATTGATTAGAGTTTCTTTATATTTAATATTGTGGGGGGTTTATGTGGATCATTTCAAATGAACATAAATAAGTTGCTATTTTTTGAAATAAACAATTATATTTCACAATATACCCATAAAATAACAATGTATTTTGAAAGTACATTGTCAAATGTTGGATTATACTTACGTAGACCCGTTCTCGTGCATGGTCAACTATATGTAGTTGTTTTCCGTGTAACAAGTAAAAAAGATTTGAAGTTACTTTGTGACGAGAAAGGTCGTTCAACTAATAAAAAAAATATTGTTTACAAAAAGGTCCTTCAACGACTATATATGTTTGTCGATTTCAATGTATTTTCTATACATTTCAATAATACCAATAACCCTGGTTTTTTTAATTATTCTGCCATATCTATATACATTTATATATTATTTATGTGTGATAATCTAGTTTTTATAAAATAACGATAATTTTCTAAGTCTTTTCATGGATAATGATAATAATACAGTTTATCATATCTCAAGTCTCAACGTTCGTTTAAACTCCTCATACGTTACATTTTATGCAAAAAAGAAAACCTTTTGAAACGCTTTACATACCAACCCCCTTCAAAAATCTCCCTCCTCCCCCCTTTTGTGAGAAAAAACCCTAATCGCCATGAGCGAAGTTGATCGGATTTCTATCTACGACGCTCTAGGAGGCGGCGCAGGTGTGGTTCTCTATCACTTTGCATCTAATCGCAAATTCATTCTTCGATTCTACTGCATGTTAACATCAATCTTGAAAACGATTTAAATACATTACAGCTTTAGCATTCTATTGATCAGATTAATTTTCGTTTTATTTCTCTCCTCTAATTTGATTGATTGATCGCGATATATTTTTCGTTCTTGATGTCACTCTGTGAATTAAGTTGTTTATTGGTGTTTCAGTTGCGGATACATTGCTATGGAGGAAATGCTACGGAGGAGTTGTGATCTTAATTGGTTCAACAGTCGTGTGGCTCCTGTTTGAAAGAGCAGGATATAACTTCTTAGCAATATTCTCCAATTCTCTACTCCTTTTGGTTGTTATCCTCTTTTTCTGGGCAAAATCTGCGTCTCTTCTTAATAGGTGCGTGCATCCTTCTCTCAATTTCCATATAACTCAATTTTACTGTTTTTGCTGTACGTTTTTGGATCAAAAGTTGAATCAATCTTCAAATAACAATTGCAATTGTGCTTTATCGCAATTAGATTAATCTACATAGATCAGTACTTCCTCTTTCTCAATATTAGGGTACAGTTTCTAATTTCAGTACAATTTGATGATGTCTGTTTTACTTGTAGACCTCTGCCCCCAATCCCTAACCTGGACATATCAGAAGAATCGGCTCTCCTAGCTGCTGATGAGATACGATTGCGGATTAATACAGTTTTATCAACCTTGCATGAAATTGCAGTTGATGGAAACTTGAGAACTATAATTTTGGTACAGTTTCTTGAAATCTCCCTTACTCATTCAACAATTATGTTCTTAATAGCTTCTGTAATCTGGCTTAAAACTTTCAGGTTGCTTTCGGTTTGTGGTTGATTTCCTTTATTGGTAGTTTGTTTAACTTTCTTACACTGATATACATTGGTAAGCATTCTTTTCATATCCCAACATGTCTTCATTCCATCAAACATTATCTTGACACCATTTCTTGATTTCACCTCAGGGGTCCTTCTTACTTTCTCAGTCCCTATCCTATATGAAACATTCCAGGCTCAAGTAGATGAAAAGTTGATAATTGTACACAAGAACATGAGTGGGGTATTGAAGAAAGCTGATCTCATCTTACAAAAAGTTCCAGTTTCTCAAAGGAAAGAAAAGAAGGCTGAATAATAGAATGAAGGTAAGCATACAACCTTAGTATGTGGAAGAATTGACAGACATATCACATATGGAATCATGAAAAAAGATGACACTTTGTTTTTGCAAATCTTTGATTTGTCAAGTTTATGCTAATCATGGCTTCTTATTATAATAGGATGGAAGCTTTAGAGTTAGTTTTGGGAATTACTTGTGTGGGCATGTACTTTTGGTTATATTCTGCTATAGATTGGAGAGAACTTTTAATGATTGGAAGGAGTTATAGTACTTGGTGAAGTATTTGTTGGAATTTTGGCACCAAAGAATTGTTGATTCACAATGTTTCATTGAAACTTCCAACATCTTTAATGAATTACATTGGAAGTTTTAATAAAAGCAATCTTCACAAAAAAAAAAAAAAATCATTTGGGGTATTGTTATGATTTTAATTGTAAAGAATTTGGTTCAAAATAAATTTAATTATATACTCCAAACTATGGAACTCGAATATAAGCCGTTTGATAAATACTTAATGCCTAAGATCATTTGGCTTTGTTATGAACTCACCTCATCTATATTGATTTCACCTCAATGTAGGGAGGAGAGTGGGTTCAAACCCGGACCGGTAGACCCGGACCCGGAAAACCCGGAAACCGGTTAATGGAATTTTTTAGGACTGGAAACCGGACCGATATATAGGTAGCGGGTAAAGTGGGCATAAGTGGAATAGGTGTGGTTAGCTTAGAAGTAGATTAGATTTGCCGGTTCAAAAAAAAAAATCAAAGTGGGTCGAATGGAACCGGGTAAAGTGGGTCTAAAACCGAAAAACCCGAGGAACCGGGTAAAGTGGATCGAATGCATGTTTTAAAATTTCACAAAATACAAAAATAAAGCTGAGAAAAAAAAATTTGCAGCTTTGATATCCCAACTTTGGGAAACTATAAATTAATGAATATGAAACCAAAAATGATAAAATTATAGTTTAAAATCATGTACAAACTCTATACTACACTTCAGAAAAAAAAAACCACATGCTATTCCGACTTCAAACGAATTAGATATGTATGTTTTAAATCTATCACAAAATACAATGAAAGTGAAAAGCATAAAATTTCAGCTTTGATATCCTGACTTTGAGAGGCTATAAGTCAATAAATAAACACCAAAAAATAACAAAATTATAGTCTAAAGTCATATACAAACTATAAACTATATTCTTGAAAAAACCTCATGTCAATCTGACTTCAAACGAATGAGATATGAATGTTTTAAAACTATCACAAAACTTAAAAAAAAACTGAAAAACATAAAATTTCCAGATTTGATATCTTGACTTTGAGAGACTATAAGTCAATGAATATAAACTCAAAAATGACAAAATTATAGTCTAAAATCATATACAAACTATAAAATATACTATGGAAAAAACCTCACGCCAATCCGATTTTAAATGAATGAGATATGTATTTTTTAAAACTATCAAAAAAAAAAAAAAAAAAAAAAACTGAAAAACATAAAATTTCCAGCTTTAATATCCCGAGTTTGAGAGACTATAAGTCAAAAAATATAAACAAAAAAATGACAAAATTATAGTCTAAAATCATGTAAAACCTATAAACTATACTATGGAAAAAAAAAACCTCATGTCAATCCGACTTCAAACAAATGAGATATTCATGTTTTAAATTTTTCATAGAAACCGGTTCCGGTTCCTAACATGGTTCCGGTTCTTAAACCTGGTTTACCTGGACCTGAAGGACCCGAAACCTGGATTACCCGGAACCCGGATAGAGCTATTCTTTAAACTCGGGACCCGAACCAGTTTTACATATATCGGTTTTAACGATTCCGGTTCCGGTCCAGTTTTCCGATTCTATATCTCATCCCTACCTCAATGTCTGTGATTGTGGTTTGCTGTATAATTTGGTTTTATATTAACTCAAACTTCTATAAATAGTTAGTCTAGCTAATATAACCACGCATGATATGCTATTAAAAGAACATTTTTGGATAGAATAACTAAGTTGGTTTTAGTATTTGGGAAAATGACTTAAAGAAGTAACAGATTATTAAAATTATACAAAAAATATCATTGAACTTTTTGATATACTATTAAAATAACATTTTTGGATAGAATAACTTGGTTGTAAGTATTTGGTAAAATAACTTAAAAGAGTAACAAAATATTAGAATTATACAAAAAATATCATTGAACTTATTTGTGAATATGTATTATAAACCAACTATAGCTTTTGTGTATATATATATATATATATATATATATATATATATATATATATATATATATATATATATATATATATATATATATATATATATATATCCCCATTAAATTTCACCTTATTATTATTATTATTATTATTTTTTTTTTTTTTTGTAATTTTTCCATTAATCTTATATAATTTGTTAAAAGAAAATACCATTTTGAAAAATACTTATTATTACATACATGAAATGTATTTTCACATATAAGCTTAGAGTATTTTAATGTATGAATATGTATTTTTACATATATATAAAATATTTTGTCGATAAATGTATTTTTTGATGTATAAATAGACATTTCAATATATATATATATATATATATATATATATATATATATATATATATATATATATATATATATATATATATATATATATATATATATATATATATATATATATATATATATATATATATAATGAAGTTTAATAGGAACCTATTATTAACCATTGTACGAAAAAACCAATTTTTTTTTTCAATTTTTAGATTTTATTTTTTTATCAAAACAAAAAAAAAATACTAAAAATACAGAAATTCATAACTTCTTATTATTTTTCCAATGATATCAAATTCGATAAAAAAAATTTATATATCAAATTCACAGTGTGAATCTGAATTCACACGGTGAATCTGAAAAATATATAATTTATTTTTTAGCATTCGCAATGTGAAATTATGAATTTAAATATTTTTAGTTTTCTTTTTCGATAAAAAACAAGTTCTAAAACTTAAAAAAATATTCATATGTCAATCTTCTATCCTAATAAATGAAGATACATTTTGGCACATGTCAATCTCTCATAAGTTTTGACATTTGTCATTTTCTGGTATTTTTTAAATAAATAATATCCATAGGTAAATTTTTAGGTTTTTTTAATTTTTAAAATTAAAAAGACACATAATACATATAGTTATATAATTAAAGTATTAAATGTAATAAATATGATCATAAATTGCAGTAAATATGTTTTTTTCTTCCTTATTTTAAATTTAATTTTAAAAATACTTAATGTTTACACTTTGATATTTTTAGCAGTGTTTGTGTAGGCGTCGGAACGTATATAATGAGGATTCGAAATAGGTTGAGTCTGTAAGGGTTCGAAATCTGAATGGTTTTGTCTCTCTATGCTAGAGTGTATAGTCCTTGTATTTACAAGACACTTTTTGTTTTTGATGCTAGAGTGTATAGTCCTTGTATTTTTTTTGTTGAGTCTATTGTACCCTACAAATAAGGTAGGTACTATAGTTGGTTCTTACGGGGCCAAGATTCAGTACGCGCAACGTACCAAGACTTACGCTCGACGTACGCATCCAAGACCCAAACTTTCTATTAAGGTCTTAATGCTTTAAGACCCAACATCCAACTTTAGATCTAAGCCCAATAAAATGTATTAATCCATAAAGTTGCAAACTTTATGCGTTTGCATGTCTTAATAAGTTCCAAAACCAACTTAAACATTTTATCCTCAAAGAATGGACACCAACCTTTGTATAGTCCAACATAACCCATCAAGATGACATTTTTATACACTAACACTATCAGAAATGATAAGATCTAATATTCTAAGCTCTTGGAGTAGCTCATACTCACAATGATTACTCAAGGGACCATAATATAATAAAAGCAAGCCCTAAACTAGATCTAACACATAGAGTCATCAGGGTATGAGCTTTTACCTCAAATAAGCTAGAAAGAGTGAATAATCTATGGATCTACAAGCTTCCTCTTGTCCAATGTTTCTCTACAAATTTTCTTCTTCTTCTTCAATCTTCAATATGCACCATAAACACCAAAACACACACTCAAAGGTCAATCTCTTGGGGAAATGGATTAGGGCATCGAGCTATAGCCCAAAGAGACAATGGATGTTGATAATGAGAGGGCTTGGGGAACTTAATGTGTTTAGATAGAGTGCAAACCCCAAAAATTAGGGTTTGCCCCTGACTGCCGTACGCCTAGCATACCAGGGGGATATCCCGCCTCATGCATGCATTGGAGTACGCCCAACGTACCATATGTACGCGCATCGTACTCGGGTTCAAGAGTCCAAATGTATGAATTTAATTAATTAACATTTACCTGACATATCGGGCGTTACAAATTTGAAAGTTGATTGCCCTGGATTTTTTCAACTAAGTAGATACATAGAGGAGAGATAGGCGGTGGAAAGGATATGGGTGAATTTAGATGAAGCGGTGGTTATCTATTGTTGATGAATCCAAAACGGTAGAATAACATAACACGTGTGTAGACTCGTATCTAACATTGGCCGACCACTACCATTGACCAGATATGTATATATAAATTTACCAATGACAAAAACTGATAAAACCAACAAATAACAAAAGTCTAAGGGCAAAAATAAAAATTGACCCAATTTTACTTTCACAAAGGAGGTTCAAATTTTATATCTTTATATAATATATACTTGCATAAAAGATATTTATATTACTTTGGGAATAAATATCTTTAAGAAAAAGAAAAAGAAAACCCTGTTTGAGTGTTTGGAAAGCAAGGAGACCATTCTATCTACTCCAGTCGACGAACATAAAAACCCGTAATTCCAAAATGCTAACCAATCTGCTGCCGGCAGCTCGTTCCGGCAGTGCACCGTCGCCCTTGGCAGTAGCTAAACCTTCACTACCTTACCTCCACCGTCCTCTCTCCGCCCTCAATTTACCCTCTTCTCTCTCATCGTCTGCTTCGCTTTCCTTCGCATCCTCCTCTCCCTTTTCGCTTCACCTTTATCGAAATCGAATCAAATGCCCTAATAAGCTCGCTTCAGCTCCCATTTCTGCGGCCTACAATGAAGATCCCGAAAAGGCAAAACTCGCTCAGGTATTTGATCAACAGCCACTTTGAATTCCGTAGTTTCGTTTTCTCTGGATAGTTACCCATATGATCTTCATAGGGTTTTTCAATATATACGAATTGATATTTGCATCAAACATTTCTGTTTAAATTTCAAATAATCCGTAAATTTGAGCCCAAACGACCGATTCAAGAAGTTGTTGCCAACAACCACGTCCATTGAAGTCTGAATAGGGTTTTGAGATCTTTCAAGTTCTAATTTAAAAAGTGATTGTATAATACATATGTATTCTAAATTGAATTCCATGTAATTGTTTAGTAACAATTAGCATCTTTCATTTAAACACCAAATTCGTGAAAATCATCCACCATTATCTAAAATAACCCAAGCTACAACTCAAAACCAGTTAAATCTTTGTACAACTACACTCCCTTGTTGAAATCTAATCATTTTGTCATGAACTATTCACTATCGTGTAGGTTGCAAAGAGATTAGAGACCACTTCACGAAATTTCAAAAGATTGGGCAGCTTAGGGTTTTGGGGACAACTAATATGCACGATTGTATCTGCAGTAATCCTTTCATTTTCCATTGTAATCACCGGAAAAATCACATCACCAGCCACATTCTATGCCACTTCCGGTGGCATCATCGCTGCTTTCCTCTCAGTCTTCTGGTCATTCGGCTACATTCGTCTCTCTGATAGGCTCCGCAAAACCGCCAATGACCCTGCAAAGGTATGTAACATCTTCATAAAATTTACAACTTTCACCATCATCTTTTACCAATTTAACAATTAAACCCCAAATCTTTATACTATTATCATTCAGGCCCCACCTCGTGCTGATGTGGTGAAAAGTTTGAAAAATGGGATAGCTTTGAACTTAGTGGGTATGGGTGCTGCTATTTTAGGGATGCAGGCCACTGTAGGATTCCTGGTGGCTAAGGCTCTTACTACTTCAGCTACACCATATTACCAAGGTACCCCTCCTGGGGTTAGCCCTGTTCTTGCTTTGGATGTGTTCTTGGTTCAGGTCAGATTTGTAATTTGTTTATTTATTTATTTATTATTATTTTTTTAATGAATTATTTGATGATTTATAGGCGAGTGCGAATACGATCTTGTCACATTTCTTGGGGCTTTTGTTTTCGTTGGAGTTACTGCGGTCAGTTACAGTGCCAGAGAACACACCGGTTCCTAGGGCGGCTTGAGGTTTTTCGTGTTTTTTCCAGGGGTATTATGGTAATTTGCTTTTGGAACAATTTGGTGGACATTTTGTAGTGTGGTTTAAGTTATATAACTAGGGTTGTGGTGTTTTCTTCCCATGAGTTAAAGAAATGCAGGAAATTGAAGGTTTATACAGTGATAATAAATTTGTTGGGTGTGTTGATCACATTGTTTTTATGAATGTTGTTGCATACAACTTTTTTGAACTTTTAACTGACAACTGATTTAATTGCTTCTTCAAACTTTTCTACTTTTTTTGGGTGGTGTTTTTCGAAAAGCAAGACCCATAATTCTCTATTTTATCGTGTGGACAAATATCTAGATAAAGAAATCTAGTTAAAATTTTATTTCATGGACTAGGATTAAAACCATGAACTACAACATGGTTATGTGGTATGTATTATGTTTTATAAAACTTACAAACACAACACAAAACAAACATAGTGAATGAAATCAAAATTATTAATCTAAGTAATTGTTACTAATATGCAAAATAAACTAATAGATGATTACACAAAGGGATAATGACTTAAAAGGTTAATGAACTTTCAATTTTGTTTCTATTTAGTTATTGATTTTTTTTTGAATGATTTGAAATGTTCACATTTAACCTTATGACCAGTCATAATGATAAAATGTAAACAATTTCAAATGATTTAAGGGTAAATTAAGTACGAAAAAAAGTTCAGTGAAAACATAAAAACAAAATTAAAAATTCGTTACCCGTTCAGGTCATTATCATAAAAAAAACATATACATGTTCGGAACACAATTTTTAAAAGCTTCTAACAGAAAAATTCTTTTATACTTTTATAATCTGACTTTTATATATGTTACTATATTATTATACAAACATTACTATTTCTTAAAATAAATTTAAGACATCCAAAAGATTAAACAGTAAGTACAAGTATTTAATACATAAATCTTATCTTTCTATAATAGGTCGACAAAATAAAAAATCAACAACAAATACAGGATTCAAGGGATTAAAAGGCCGACTTGCTGAATTTGTCCCTTAAAACACGTTTTGAATATTTTGAAATTTCCTTAATCTTCTATTTTTCTACAAATTCCCCTACATAATTTGAGGAAAGTAAATTAGGAATTTGAAAAATCCCTTCATCATCCCCTTATCTTGGACATCCTTCTTCTACAAATTAGTATTTACATCCTCTCTCTCTCTCAGATGATGAACTCGGAAATCCCTAATCTATACTCTCAATTCTAGAATCTGGGATTCATGTCGGCCTCCTCTCCATCAGTGATTGTAGCATGTACATGATTATCGCCTAAACCTCCACTATGATCAAGAAGAAGTCATTTTTGCGTTTGATTCACCATGTTTGTTTATTTACCGATTTTTTATTTTTTCTTTAGGGCAAACTGAAGCATACCATATATCCTCTCTATCTC
Organism: Lactuca sativa; assembly: GCF_002870075.4. NCBI lineage: Eukaryota > Viridiplantae > Streptophyta > Magnoliopsida > Asterales > Asteraceae > Lactuca > Lactuca sativa. The sequence continues at coordinate 261,143,961 of NC_056627.2, forward strand.
ACTCGATCTATGTCTCTGGAAGAACCACCGTACCACCTCTATTCTCTGTTCAAATCTAAGGTAAAAAAAACTTCTTTTTCATCTCTTATATTGAAGAAATTACAACTAAATTTCCTTTTCATCTCTTATATTGAAGATATTGCAACCAGATTTCCTTTTCATCTCTATTCTCGAGCTTGAAGGAAAAGGCGAACCCTTGTTCTCTCTCGCCAATTGACCAAGAGTTCTTAGTACTGGTTTTAAAACCAATGACGTACTTTTTTGTAACACCGTAAAAATTTAAAACAATTTTTCGCATTTTCAAACACATTTTTACAAACTCATTCATAAAATGTCATAGTATCATGTCTTTGTTTCACAAAACATCTCCCAAGATCGAAATACATAAAATCCCATGTGTCTGTACGAATCAAGTCGGCGCCTTCCCGCGGTCATCACTGGTACCTGAAACACATAACACATAACACTGTAAGCATAAGCTTAGTGAGTTCCCCAAAATACCACATAAACACATATCAGCCACTCAAGGCTGTAACTCTGTTGACTGTAACATACACGTTCTGAAATTGTGTATTGTTATTATTAAAAGTGAATAAAATTGAGTGTTGAGTTCTAACAGCTAGTTTTTACTAGAAATGAAGTAAAACTATGTTTAGAATCACTCATAAAATGTTGGAAGTCTTATGAGATTCCAATTAATAGCCAAATCATGAAAATTTAGCGAAAATATAAAATTTGAAATAAGTAAAATTTTATTATTGAAAGTTGTAGATAATCTCGTTAGAAACATTTAGGCGAAAACCTCATCGAAATCCGAGTTATAACGAAGAAGTTATGACCAAACGAAGATCCGTGATAAATCCGGAAAATACTTTGTCACATAAAAATTTAGTTTTCGATAAACTAATTTTTAGCCTTAGTGATGTAAATGAAAGTTGTAGAACTCGTGAAAATAATCAACTTTCATATAAAGACCGTTTGAATCTGATTTCGTATGAGGAAGTTATGATTTTTCGAAGTTTCAGCTTAGCAGTAAACAGCTAAAAACTCGAATTTTAGATCGAGTGATTTTTAGCCGACACAACCTAAACGAGAATTGAAGGTCTCGTCATTAGTAGTGCAACGGTAAAAAGTCTGACGAAAACGGACGTCGGATGAAGAAGTTATGAATTTTTAACGGATTTTCCTTTCCCGGTCTGTTAAAAATAATAATATTAAAATTAAAGTCAAAATTAGCCGACGAAGTCTAAACGAAAGTTGTAGAGCATAATTTTAGCTACGCGTGCATATAAAGAACGTCAAAAACAGAGCTCGTATGTGAAAGTTATGGATTTTAGAAGTTTTTGCACAAAAACCGAGAAATCTCGCATACGTGGACTTCGGCCACGTCACCTTCGCTCTACACGTGCCACGTGTTCGAATTGCTGAGTCATCGAGGCCAGCTGGCGAGGCGTGTCGCAACCCTCGCATCCGAAGTGTATGTCCAACCGCGGTCCGACGCGTGCCCAGGTGACTCCTCGCATACGAGGCGCTGGACCAATCCGAAGCTGACGCGTGTGTATGCCGGTGTCCGAGCTTCGCTTGAGACGCGTGTCCCTCCTCCCTCGCTGCCAGCTGCCTTCCCGTGTTGACCTGCGAAGCGAGCCACTTGGAGCCTTGCATGCGAGCCACGTCCGAGCCACACAGCAGCCTCGTGTCCCTCGCTGCTGATGCCACCGAGCTGCTTCGCTGCCTGGTTCCTTCTCAGCCGACCTTCGGACCTCGCCTATAAATAAGGAGGCTGCGAGATCTTCCGACTAGAATCCTAAATTTGGCATTTTTGGCCCCTTTTTCAATATTTTCACTATTTTAAATTGCCCCGAAACCCCGGTAACATTTTTAAAGCCCGGAATATGCCCCGAAGTTCCCGGAGAGTCCGAAAAATTTATCTTTTCGGTTTTGAAGCTCTACCTTTTTAGAGTCCGGTTTTTAGCTAATTCTCCCGGTTTTCAACAAATAAAGCCATATTTGGAGCCCATATGCTGCTCAAATTACTACTTTAACCCCTAATTATTTTAAGGTGAGTTTAATATATAGGAACAATTGTATGTTATGTGTTATATGTACTACGTGCTTTTCAGCGTTATTATTCCGGGTTATTTTCCCGGGTTATTTTTATTCGCTATTTTTAATAGCAAAGATATACCTTTGACCTTGTGATCAGTGAAAGGACTTAGATTCACGATGGTACTGGTATGTAGCCTCTGGCCATGTAGAACATGTCTCGTAAGAGAATGACTTCTATTTTATGGCATTGGCATAAGGTTAGATAGGACTGGTATGTAGCCTCTGACCATGTAGAGCATGACTCCGTAAGAGAATGAACTCTATTCTATGGTATTGGCAAATGGTTAGACAGGGCTTTAAGCCTGAAATCTACCAAAATGTTAATCCGAAGTTGTATATCTTCTGTGCCGTTTGGGCCAAAAGCTTTATTCATGCATATCAAGCATGGAAATTGTTATGTCTCATTGATCGTAAATCTTTGAATCAAATCTTGAGTTGATATTGAAAGCGTGACATATGATACGCATATGCTATTGTTGTTCTTGTTCCCTTTTGCTTCTGTCATATTGATATATATATATATATATATATATATATATATATATATATATATATATATATATATATAAGGCATAAGATTATATTGTATCTATTTATTGAATTCACTAAGCGTTATCGCTTATCCCTCTCAATATTTAACAATTGCAGGTGATGAGTATCCAATATAGTTTTATACTGCTGAAAGATTTAGAATAGTTAATACTATTTCTATGTATTTTAATGTTCATGTATGTATATGAATAGTAGATTCCTGGGTAGATATGAAATGTAATAAAACTTAGTCGGTTTGTATCCAATCCTTTGTAATCACTTTATCTATATAAAATATTGTTTTATAAATATGCATGTAGCATGTTTCGAGGAAGTAACTTAAGAATAATGTTGGAATAGTATGAAAGTTTGGGTCTTTCATAAATACGAAAGTTGGGGTCTTTCATTGACCCTCTGGTCGAATATCTCTATGGGACCCTTTTGGTCCCATAACTCTGTGGACCCACTGGTCCTAACTCTATAAACTCTGAATCATGCATATCACATATCACAATAAATCACAACTCGTAGTATCATACAAACACACTGGCATATAACTCTAGAATACTCTGTCACACAACTCTGTTACCACACTAGGTAAAGTATAGTGAGAAGACTCACCTCAGGCGTCTCGGTAAATCTCTGACTCGGTTGAAATATTTCCTAGTCTCCGCCTATTCACATAAAGTAAATACTCTTATAAATATAACTCTCGAGACTAGACTCAACCTGCCATTGGCACCCTTAGAAGGGTAAAAGACTATTTTAACCCCCTCTCGACACAAGTACTCCATTGTTGACTAAACCCTAAAAGTCAATAAAAGTCAACGGTCACACTTTGACCCTACTCACCGAGTGCACCCTGGTGACTCGGCGAGTTCACACATGTTCTCTAACACTTTGTCCCGCTTGGCACGCCGAGTCCCTCCCTATGCTCGACGAGTCATACCAGGCATGAATCGCGGGGCCACCCCGACTCAACTCGCCGAGTCTCAAGAACAACTCGGCGAGTACCGCTTTGAACTCCAGTCCTCTAACCCCCTTCTGACTCACTGAGTCATCCCCCAACTCGGCAAGTCTACTCACTGAGCAATTTACGTGAAACCCTAACCCTACTCGCCGAGTCTCAAGAACAACTCGACGAGTTCATGCCATGCACAAACTCTACTGACCTCCTGAGGTCAGATCTGTTTCCCTAAACCATAGATCTGGCCTTCCCAAGCATGAATGTCACGTAAAGTCCAAAACTTGATGCTTGTATAACAACAACAAGGCATCAAAAGGAGATTTAGTCCCAAAAATGGCAACCTAAGTCCAATAACCCCAAACTGATCCATAAAGCTCCAAGGGTTAAGGTCTCTGGACCTCTTTGAGTCTAGATCCAAGGCACAAACTCGAAGAGGGACCATTTGCTCCACATAATCACTCTCCAAAGGGGTTAGAAAACCCTAACTCTAATGATCAACACAAAAACTGAAGGAGGTTCGAACTATTACCTCAAAATGAAGTCTCTAAACTTTGGAACTGCTAGAATCGCACCTCCCCTTTGCTCTTGGTCACCTCCTTCTTGCTAAACCAAAAGTACAAGGATCAAAAGTGACTTCTTCTTCCTCACAACGATTTGGCTCACTTAGGGTTCTCTCAAGGGACTGGTAGCCGCAATGGGAGGCTATAAGTGCCCTTGAATAGGCTCCAAACCCGGGGGATTAGGGTTTCATTAAACAGCGTGGACTCGTCGAGTCCATAAATGGACTCGCCGAGTCCGGACGTGAACCCGGATGAACATCCGCGACCCTACTCGGTGAGTCGTGGCTCCAACTCGCCGAGTTCCTCCACAAACTCCAAAATAATTAAATAAAATAATATACCTGGAAATCCGGATGTTACAATTCTCCCCCACTTGAATCAGACTTCGCCCTCGAAGTCTCACTCTGGAAAAAACTCCGGATGCTGCTCACGCATCTCACGCTCCGGCTCTCAAGTAAGCTCTGACCTTTTCCAGTGTTGCCACTGGACCTGCACCAGAGGCACTTCTTTGTTCCTCCGAACCTTGATATTTCGATCGCTGATCGCCACTGGTCTCTCAACATAATTCAGGCTCGAATCCACCTGAATATCTTCTAGTGGCACTACTGCCGACTCGTCGGCTATACACTTTCGCAACTGCGACACGTGGAAAGTGTCGTAAATCTGACCCAACTCTGCAGGTAGATCCAACCGGTAGGCTACCCTGCCTACCCTCGCGGTCACCCTAAAAGGACCGATATATTGGGGCCCCAACTTGCCGCTGTTTCTAAATCGGATCACTCCTTTCCAAGGAGAGACCTTCAAGAGTACAAAGTCGCCGACCTGGAACTCGAGCTCGGACCGGCGCTTGTCCGCATAACTCTTTTGATGACTCTGAGCGGTCAATAACCTCTGCCTGACCTGTTGTATCTGCTCAGTCATCTGAAGCACGATCTCTATACTACCCATCACACGCTGCCCGACTTCTCCCCAGCAAATGGGGGTCCGACACCTTCTCTCATACAACAGCTCAAAGGGTGGTATACCAATGCTCGAATGATGGTTGTTGTTGTAGGAAAACTCTGCCAGGGGCAAATACGTGTCCCAACTCCCGCCGAAATCCAACACACATGCTCGGAGCATATCCTCAAGCGTCTGAATCGTCCGCTCGCTCTGTCCGTCAGTCTGGGGGTGGTATGCGGTACTAAAATGCATCCTAGTACCCAATTCCTCATGAAATTTCTTCCAGAATCTGGAAGTGAAACGCACATCTCGGTCTGAGACAATCGAGATTGGCACTCCATGCCGCAATACCACCTCTCTCACGTACATCTCCGCCAACTTCTCCGCGGAAGAGCTCTCACTGATGGTCAGGAAGTGAGCACTCTTTGTCAACCTATCCACAATTACCCAAATTGCGTCGACTCCCCTAGCAGTCTTTGGCAATTTGGTGATAAAATCCATGGTAATCTGTTCCCACTTCCACTTGGGAACCTCCAACGGCTGCTACTTACCATGCGGTCTCTGGTGCTCGGCCTTAACCCTACGACATGTTAAGCATCTCTCAACAAACCACGCGACATCCCTCTTCATACAGGGCCACCAATACTCCCTCTTCAGGTCTAAATACATCTTAGTGGCCCCGAGATGGATCGAGAATTTCGATCGATGAGCCTCCTCCATCAAAATGATACGCATCCCGCCCACGGACGGTACCCAAATCCGACCCTGAAATGTCATAAGCCCCCGGCTATCGGTAACGAACTCCGATACCAGCCCGGCAACTCGTTCCCTCTTCTGGCTCTCAGGCTGCACAGCCTCAGCCTGGGCCCCACGAATAGCATCCAAAACCGGGGTCATCACCGTCAATCTCAAACACACATCTTGCAATGGGGCGCTCTCCGGCCTACGGCTCAGCGCATCGGCTACAACATTAGCCTTGCTCGGGAGGTACATGATGTCACAATCATAATCCTTGACCACGTCCAACCACCTCCGCTGACGCATATTTAGGTTGGGCTGATCCATAAAATACTTCAAGCTCTTGTGGTCCGTGTATATCGTACACTGAACCCCGTACAGGTAGTGTCGCCAGATCTTGAGAGTGAACACTACTGCTCCCAGCTCCAAATCATGAGTGGGATATCTCGACTCATGAGGCTTAAGCTGCCTCGATGCATATGCTATCACATGCCCCCTCTGCATAAGCACCACTCCCAATCCGGATATCGATGCGTCACAATAAACCACAAAATCCTCCATTCCCTCCGGAAGGGCTAACACCGGGGCTTCGCATAGTCTCTGGCGATGTGTCTCGAAGGAGGCCTGCTGCTCTGGGGCCCATGAAAAAGCAACACCCTTCCGGGTCAACCTGGTGAGTGGCACGACGATCTTGGAGAAATCCTTGATAAATCTCCAGTAATAGCCTGCCAGCCCTAAGAAACTCCTGATCTCGGTGGGTGACCTCGGCACCTCCCAACTCATCACTGCCTCAACCTTGGCCGGGTCGATCAATACCCCTTTCTGGTTAACGAGTTGGCCTAGGAACTGGACCTCTCGCAACCAGAAATCGCACTTGGAGAGTTTAGCATAAAGCCTCTCCGATCTCAGAACCCCGAGGATCTCCCTCAAATGCTTCTCATGCTGCTCTCTGGATCTCGAATACACCAAAATGTCATCGATGAATACGATCACCGAACGATCCAACATCGGCCTGCACACTCTGTTCATGAGATCCATGAACACCGCCGGTGCATTGGTGAGTCCGAAAGGCATCACCACAAACTCATAATGTCCATAACGAGTCCTGAACGCTGTCTTCTGGATGTCCTCATCTCGCACCCTTACCTGATGATCCCCAGACCTCAAATCGATCTTGGAGAACCAAGATGCTCCCTGCAACTGATCGAACAAATCGTCGATACTCGGAAACGGGTAACGGTTCTTGACCGTCAGCTTGTTCAACTCCCGGTAATCAATGCACATCCGGTGTGAACCATCCTTTTTCTTGACAAAAAAGATAGGCGCTCCCCATGGCGAGCTGCTCGGCCGAATAAACCCCTTCCCCAGCAACTCCTGAAGCTGCGAGGATAACTCCTACATCTCTGGAGGTGCAAGGCGATAGGGCACCTTGGCGATACGCGCGGCCCCCGGGACCAAATCGATACTGAACTCCACCTGCCTCACGGGAGGCACACCCGACAACTCCTCCAGAAATACGTCCGGGAACTCCCGCACTATCGGAACCTCATCAACTGACCTCGGTCTCTCGAAATCAACCCTCGTATCCATCACATACGGTACAAAACCCACACAGCCCTACTGTAGACATTGTCTTGCCCTAGCGGCCGAACAAAATGCTGACCCAGAACGTGTACCCTCACCATACACCGTAAGAACTCCCCCACTAGGGTCTCGTATGGTCACCAGCTGTCGCTCACAGTCGATAACCGCTCCGAATCTGCTCAGCCAGTCCATGCCTACGATGACACAGACATCTCCCATCGCAATAAGAACTAAATCAATCGGGAACTCAACACCGAAAATCTCGAGTACACACCCTCGGATCACCTTTATGGCATATACCGCCCTCTCGTCAGCTATGGAAACTCTCAAAGGTCGACTCAACGCCTCACGACTAACACTGATATGCTGACTAAAAGCCAAAGATACAAAAGACCGACTCGCACCCGAGTCAAATAACACCAAGGAAGGTACATAACTCACAAGAAAAGTACCTACGCATAACATAATATAAGCATAATATCTCAACATTAAAATAAATATACGAAAGAATACATACCAGCCACGACATCGGGCGCTGCGCGGACCTCCTCCGCGGTCAACTGAAAGGCTCTCCCTCGTGCTTTCGGTGCCTCGGCCTTCACTGGTCGGCTCTCAGTAGCTCTGTAGCAGCAGGGGCAGATCCCTGAGATGCTCCCTGTGCTGATCCTCGCAACTGTGGACACTCTGCCTTCCGGTGTCCGGTCCGGTTGTAGTGAAAACATACTGCAAACCCTTTGGGGCAATCCTTGGCCATATGCCCCTCCTTGCCACATTTGTATCAAGACCCTGCTCTACACACCTCATCATGGCTCTTGCCGCACTTGCCACAAGTGCGGCCCCTTTGGTTCCCTGATCTCGAATCAACGGGCTTGGCCCGCTTGGCTACCGTATGAGACTGTACCGGTCGCCGATCCCTCCCCTGAGACTCAGCCTCTTCCCTAGCCTGGGTCTCCAGCTCTATCTCCCTCTTCTGGGTATTTTCCTGAAGCTCGGCAAATGTCCGGTACGTCGAGTTCGCCACGAACTCTCGTATATCCCTCCTCAAAATGCTCAGATATCGGCTCATACGTGCCTGCTCGGAGGACACGTGCTCTGGGCAAAACATCGTCCGCTCATGAAACATCCTCGTAATCACTGTAACAGACTCAGTACCCTACTTGAGGGTCAAAAACTCCTGGGCCAAACGCTCCCTCTCCACCTGGGGAACGTACTCATCTCGGAACATAGCAGTGAACCTCTCCCAGGTCACTGCAGCAAGCTCAGCAGGCGTATAGTGTGCCGTCACAAACTTCCACCAATCCTTCGCCCCCCAAGCGAAGCTGGTTCAGCGCGAACCAAACTCTCAAATGCCCTGGAGATGAGCAAGTAAAGAAACACCCCTCTATGTCTGAAATCCATCTCATCGTCGCAATCGGATCCTGGGTCCCGTCAAACTCCAGTGGTTTTGTATTGCTGAACTCTCGGAACAGCAACGCATCACCACCCTGCGGCTTAGTCGCAGCTATAGCTGCAGTGGCCGCAGCAACAGCAGCCTCATAAAGAGCAGCGTACTTCTCATCAAATGTCTCTATCAACGTGGTCTTGATAGAACCGAACATCTCTGGTATATCTGCCCCGATGGCCGCAGCCACCTCCTCCTGGATGATCCTACGGATCTCCTCATCACTCGTACCGCTGCCCCCTGGTGTGTGGCGTGTGCCAACCATGATCTACCTCTCTCTGAAATACAACACAAGAACAAATATCAGGGACTCACTCGAGTATGCTCACACTCGAAAACTCCACCCTACTTGTCCTTTGGTACTCCAAGGATTCTTACTTGAGTTGTGCACTGACCCGGTGTCTTTAGTAGTACGGGCCCAATACTACCGTTCACACTACATCAGCATTCACCCCAAGTCCTCCTCCCAGAGTCCCAAATCCCAAGTACTCTACTCTCTCTAATCATATGATACTCGCTAGCAGATCTCTCATAATCTCCTCGCTGCTACCTAAACACTCAGAAGTATCCCTAGCAGCAAGACTCCTAGACTCAGGCATCACATATCAGGCCACTCTAGTCCTAATAAGAATACCTAGTCTACTCTAGCATGCATAGCATAGCTCATCATATAACATATCATATCATATCTCATAACACTTATTGTAATGGTATTTTGGGAAATCACCGTTCGGGTGCTGGCTGTTCGTACACACGACTCTGCTCTGTTTGTCTCGAAAGTTCTTCTTTTGAAAACTTATTTTATTATCGAAATTTCCTCAAATCCTCAGTTTGAGTTCAGATACGCCCGAAGGTGCACCCGAATCCCTCAAACCAAGGCTCTGATACTAACTTATAACACCGTAAAAATTTAAAACAATTTTTCGCATTTTCAAACACATTTTTACAAACTCATTCATAAAATGTCATAGTATCATGTCTTTGTTTCACAAAACATCTCCCAAGATCGAAATACATAAAATCCCATGTGTGTGTACGAATCAAGTCGGCACCTTCCCGCGGTCATCACTATTACCTGAAACACATAACATGTAACACTGTAAGCATAAGCTTAGTGAGTAATGAGTTCCCCAAAATACCACATAAACACATATCAGCCACTCAAGGCTGTAACTCTGTTGACCCTCTGGTCGAATATCTCTGCGGGACCCTCTTGGTCCCATAACTCTGTAGACCCATTGGTCCTAAGTCTGTAAACTATGAATCATGCATATCACATATCACAATAAATCACAACTCGTAGTATCATACAAACACACTGGCATATAACTCTAGAATACTCTGTTACCACACTAGGTAAAGTATAGTGAGAAGAATCACCTCAGGCATCTCGGTAAATCTCTGACTCGGTAGAAATATTTCCTAGTCTCCGCCTATTCACATAAAGTAAATACTCTTATAAATATAACTCTCGAGACTAGACTCAACCTGCCATTGGCACCCTTAGAAGGGTAAAAGACTATTTTACCCCCCTCTCGACACAAGTACTCCATTGTTGACTAAACCCTAAAAGTCAATAAAAGTCAACGGTCACACTTTGACCCTACTCGCCGAATGCACCCTGGTGACTCGGCGAGTTCACACATATTCTCTAACACTTTGTCCCGCTTGGCACGTCAAGTCCCTCCCTATGCTCGACGAGGCATACCAGGCATGAATCGCGGGGCCACCCCGACTCAACTCGCCGAGTCTCAAGAACAACTCGGCGAGTACCGCCTTGAACTCCAGTGCTCTAACCCCCTTCTGACTCACTGAGTCATCCCCCAACTCGGCAAGTCTACTCACTGAGCAATTTACGTGAAACCCTAACCCTACTCGCCGAGTCTCAAGAACAACTCGGCGAGTTCATGCCATGCACAAACTCTACTGACCTCCTGAGGTCAGATCTGTTTCCCTAAACCATAGATCTGGCCTTCCCAAGCATGAATGTCATGTAAAGTCCGAAATTGATGCTTGTATAACAACAACAAGGCATCAAAAGGAGATTTAGTCCCAAAAATGGCAACCTAAGTCCAATAACCCCAAACTGATCCATAAAGCTCTAAGGGTTAAGGTCTCTGGACCTCTTTGAGTCCAGATCCAAGGCACAAACTCGAAGAGGGACCATTTGCTCCATATAATCACTCTCCAAAGGGGTTAGAAAACCCTAACTCTAATGATCAACACAAAAACTGAAGGAGGTTCGAACTATTACCTCAAAATGAAGTCTCTGAACTCTGGAACTGCTAGAATCGCACCTCCCCTTTGCTGTTGGTCACCTCCTTCTTGCTAAACCAAAAGTACAAGGATCAAAAGTGACTTCTTCTTCCTCACAACGATTTGGCTCACTTAGGGTTCTCTCAAGGGACTGGTAGCCGCAATGGGAGGCTATAAGTGCCCTTAAATAGGCTCCAAACCCGGGGGATTAGGGTTTCATTAAACAACATGGACTCGCCGAGTCCGGACGTGAACCCGGATGAACATCCGCGACCCTACTCGGCGAGTCTTGGCTCGAACTCGCCGAGTTCCTCCACAAACTCCAAAATAATTAAATAAAATAATATACTTGGAAATCCGGATGTTACATTTTTGCGAATAATTTCCAACTTTGTGTGTGTCTGATGGTTACTTTACTTATTGTTATCCAATTTTAGTTTTTGGATCTGATCGTATGCGATTTTGTCATTTTCACTCACTACCTGTCTGTCGCTTATCTAATGAACCAAAAGAAAAACGATTTTAGGGATTTTCAATGAACATGGCTTGGTCTAATTTTGGGGTTTCCAGCAAGAACAAGTTTCTTCGTCTCCTCTTTTTCTATCCAAACCCTATGGTTGATTGTGTGGTCAAATCTTTCACAACAAACACCAACCGGTAAGGGATCAGTTATTGGGGTTTCACTAAACAGCGTGGACTCGCCGAGTCCGGACGTGAACCCGGATGAACATCCGCGACCCTACTCGGCGAGTCTTGGCTCCAACTCGTCGAGTTCCTCCACAAACTCCAAAATAATTAAATAAAATAATATACTTGGAAATCCGGATGTTACATTTTTGCTAATAATTTCCAACTTTGTGTGTATCTGATGGTTACTTTACTTATTGTTAACCAATTTTAGTTTTTGGATTTGATCGTATGCGATTTTGTCATTTTCACTCACTACCTGTGTAACACCGTGAATTTCAAAATAATTTTTCGCAATATAAAAAGAACATTTCCCATTTAATTTCATAAAAACATTAAGTTTCAAATTCCAATCTGTATCATACAAATCCCAAGATCACATAAATATATCAAAGTCCCCTGCGTGTGTACAGATCAAGCCGGCGCCTTCCCACGGTCATCGCTAGTACCTGAAACCACAACACTAACACTGTAAGCAGGAAGCTTAGTGAGTTCCCCAAAATACCACACATAAAGACACATATTAGCCACTCGAGGCTATACCGAACTCTGTGAACCCTTAGGTTCTAACTCTAGGAACCTTCCGGTTCCAACTCTGTAACATGCACCGCATAATTCACATAGAAATAATGCAATATAACGCATAGCATACACATATCATACACACACTAACACATAACTCTGATTACCTACTCAAGGTAAAGTATAGTGAGAAGACTCACCTCGCGAATATCAAAAGCTAGCAAATCCCGAAGTCACTCGTGCTCGATCCGCCGAGCTACAATCTCCCTATAACATCATACATCTCTTATTAACACTTTTATCCACTAAGTTTGACTATCCCTAAGAAGTTAAACATAGGTCAACTTGACCGGACTCGGCGAGTGCACAAGGGCAACTCGGCGAGTCTAGACGTATCCGCCGACTCCATAGGATTCCCTTCTAACTCGTCGAGTGCTTCCCCTGACTCGACGAGTTCCACCTGGGAGAGTCGCGGGGCCACCCCGACTCAACTCGCCGAGTTTCAAGAACAACTCGGCGAGTCCCAGCTTGACTCGACCAACTGCCAAAACCTTTCCAACTCTCTGCGACTCACTGAGTCGCCCATAACTCGGTCAGGACTACACACTGGGTGTCCTCAAGGAAAATCTTCAAGCGACTCGTCGAGTCTGTTCATCAGACTCGGCGAGTCCATGCCATGCACCAACTAAAACTGGCCTTAGCGGTCAGATCCGTTCCATCCATTCATAGATCTGGCCTTCCCAAGCTTATTTGTCACGTAAAGTCTCAGTCTTGGTTGCCATGCAATGCGTACAAGGCTTATTTTGGGGAAACAACCTCTAATATGACCACCCTAGCTTCTAACTCAAAAGGATGGACATAAAGCTAGTCATATGGGGTCTCCTGGACCTGCTAAAGCCCAGATCTAGGTTCCATATCTCCATGGAACCTTTCATACTTCCAATTTAAGCCAAGAAATACAAGAAGAAACCCTAGATTTGACACATCAACACAAAACACGAAGTTTGGCTCTGAAAGTTACCTCAAGAAGGCTCCCTTGATGAATTAGCAACAGATCCACGCTTCCCAACTCCTCAAAATTGATCCTCTCACTCCTTTCTTGCAATATCACACAAAATGGTGAACAAATGGCCTCCAAATACACTCACAAGGGCTCACAGACGAATGGGGGCTCTTAGGGTTCAAGGTGGTCGCAAATGAGGGCCATAAGGTCCTTTAAATAGGGCTTAGGACCGGGAAATTAGGGTTTCATTAAACAGCGCAGACTCGCCGAGTCCATATCCTGGACTCGTCGAGTCCAGACGAATCCCGCGTCCAAAAATTGCGATCCTACTCGGCGAGTCTGGGCTCCAACTCGCCGAGTCCCCTCTCAAAACACAAAATAATCAAATCAATAATGATACCTGGAAATCCGGGCTGTTACAACCTGTCTGTCGCTTATCTAATGAACCAAAAGAAAAACGATTTTAGGGATTTTCAATGAACATGGCTTGGTCTAATTTTGGGGTTTCCAGCAAGAACAAGTTTCTTCGTCTCCTCTTTTTCTATCCAAACCCTATGGTTGATTGTGTGGTCAAATCTTTCACAACAAACACCAACCGGTAAGGGATCAGTTTCATGGGTTTCCTAAAATGATGGGGATAGTTCCTTTTCTTTTGATTGTGATGATTTTTTTTAAAAGACTGATGAATTTTT